>NC_044257.1:7964346-8264346 GCF_003957555.1 Calypte anna | reverse complement strand
ATGAAATCCCCACTAGACTGCACACATAGCCAGAAACCATGATTGGAAGTATTCATACATATTTCAGAGTGATACACTGCAAGATGAAAAAAAACAGCAAAGAAAACTCAAACTTTAGATTCACTTCGTCTGAAACCAGCTTGGTGATTCCCCTACACATCCATCATGCAATCTGATTGAAAACACAACACTTGAATCAAACAGTTGCAAATGAAGCACTGTTAAACAAGGCTTAAGAATTGAGTCTGCTACAGCTTGATCACATATCTTTAGCCAGATTATTAAATACACAAAAAGACAGTTCTGCTAGATATGTACTGCCCAACAGAATAAATGTAAATTCATTTTAAATTTGCAAAAGCAAACAGTTAATCCAGGCTGTAAGGCTGGACCTTAATGCTAAGGCAGCACTGTAGTAGATGTTGTGCATAAACAATAAAAACCAGGACACTTGCAGTAGCTCAGTCAGCATGTAGGGTTTGTTTGAAAGTACTTACTAGCCTGGTGTTAACATTATTACCATTTAAAAACATATAAAATTTCAAAAATTTAGAAAAAGGAGAAAAACCCAGAAAACGCATGGAAAAGCACGAAGAAATCTATAAAATAAGAAAGTAGGTATTTCATCACAAAGATTTTATTGGTGTCCATTAAGAGTGACTTGCTCACTCATATCTTCAGTGTATTTGTGCCAATTTTGCCGTTTTTGTGGTTTTACATCCCCCTGCCCACATCCCAAATATATCAGGCATTTCACTCCCTTTGGAGTACACCCAAAGAAAATGTATTCCAACTGCAGGCTTGGATAAGGCATGGCTGTAAGCCAGGGCTTCTGCACTTCATTCCCAAGTTTTTTTTCAAATCTTGTGCACACGCCCTGCCAAATCATTCTCTCCAGAAGTAAGAAAGAGCTAATAAAGCTGTGTCGATACATTCAATAGAGTTCAACACTCTGCTGAACATCCTGTTTCAAAAGACTGAAATCCTATCTTCCAGTGCTTAAGCATGCCGAGACAAATTTTTGGAGAGATGTTGCTGGAGAAGGCCATTCTGTAATGAGCACAGTGCAGGTAACCTGCCAGTTTGCAGAGAATCTCAGAAGCTCTCTCTGGAGACAGGACAGGTTTGCAGGGTCAGGGCAGTGACAATGTGGACTGGTTCTTTGCCAGTCTGACTGCCTGGCCAGCACTAGAATTGCTCTTGACATGCCAATGGCAGGGAAGTAGGAAAAGAGCCCTTTGAGCATGCAAGTGACATTTCTCATGGCTTCTTTAGCTGCACTCTGCAGAGAAGGAAGTCTCTGCTAGGTTGAAAATAACCTATTTTTAAAAAAACTTCCAGCTCTGATGTTTAGTAAAAGCCAAGTGGCCTCCATTATCTACACAAAAGTAGCTCACAAGAGTTAGCTACACAAGAAGTAGCTCACTAGGTATCCAGGGCTGTCTTTTCTAGTACATCTGCATAGTCTTTAGCCTTGGCTATGTTACTCATGCATTAGCTGAACAGGATTCTCAGAACTGCTCCTTGATCTGTGGCACACTCCACATTTAAATTGCTGTGCACTCACTCACTGAACCATTTTTAAATTCAAGTCTCCAGCTGAGAGCTAAACACACTGTTTGTATTCTAATCTCTGTACCTACTGCAGCTAAAGTATAACAGTTCCACAGCTAGAAGGCAATAGCTAGAAGAGGGGAAATATAATTTAAAAAAATTAAAAATGATTGATAGAAAATATAGCACATTGCTGAAGACATATTAATTTAGTGCTGAGTGACTTGAACAACTAATTTATTAAAATTACCTGGAAGCATCTTATGATTAACCCAACATAAGCACTCTTTATTTGCTCCAGCTTCTATTCTCAGCAAGTCAGTCCACATTTCACCTCCTCAATATAAATGATGTGCATGAAAACAAATTAATGCTTTTGACCTGTACAAATAGGATAACACCAGTGGACTTGATCATCATCAGACAACTGCAGATAACTGGTAAATGAAGGACTCAGTCCTAATTTGTGAAGACAGTCAGATTTAAAATACTCTGAACTCTCTTTGGCTCCCATGGGGGGGTGTGAATGTTTAGTATCCTTCTCCACACTGCGATGCTACAACTTATCAAAATTTTGAGACTTCATTGCCTGTATTAACTAGAAAACAAACACACAGGAGGGAGAGGTGGCTGTAATGAGAGGAATATCACATATTCCAAGCCAGGCTCCTGCCCAGTTTGCCATCCCAACCCAGTCCCCAGTGTGCTGATGAGTTCCTGACTCCTATAGCAGAGCTAACGTTGTGTCACAGGCTCTTTCAGGTTGTTGTCTGCAAACACTCCCAGTCACAGGTCAGCCTTTTTTATAGAATTAAAATGTTTCTGAGATTTGATCAGAACTCAGGGAAGGCCTTGATTTCTCACTTTGTTGATAAATATGTTGTGTATTATTGAACTGACTCTCAGTGGGAGCTTTCCACTGTGGTTTTCCACATCTAGATCATCACCTAGCCCTCACATCCACACATGCCAGCAGGATGAGATCCCTGAGGAAGTCTGAACTGGACCAAGCAAAAAAACAGAGAGAGGAGGTTATCTTCTAAAAGATCAGGTCTAATAGCTGAAGACACCAGATGAAATTTTGAAACCTCTTTAGTGATCTTATATTGTTAGAACACAAAAGAATGCTTTTCTTCAACGTCTCTGAGCAGAAAATGGTGACAGAAGTGGAAATTAATAAGCAGGACATGTTCAAGGGCCAGCAGATGAGCCCTAGAGTGCCTGGCAAAGCCCTGTTCCTGCACTCAGATCTGGAGAAGCCCTGTGTTGGCTGCTGGGAAAGACAATGTGATACTTCAGTTACCCAGGAGAGACCTACTAAAAAAAAGGAAAAGCCCCGGAGATTCTATGGCTGAAAACGCTCTATCCAGGTAGTCTTTTGCTACTCTGCTATGGTCATATTTCAATGGCTAAGAAAGAAAGATGGCTTTAACTTCCTCAGGTTTCTGATAGATGATTAAGTACCTCCTCCCTAGAATAAACAATGCAAACCACATCTAACCCATTTGGTGATTTCTCCCATTTTCATTAACAGATAACAGTTAAAAGCACCTCCTCAATGTCCCAGTTGCTCCAGGCCATGCTCCTCCCCAGTCAGCTAGCTGACAATATGCTCTTGAAGGTTTTGGCAAGGCTGCATTGAATCTGACAACAAGATGGGCACAGCTTCCTGGTGATGAATGCCATGGTCCATAATTACTGAGAAAAATATTGCACAGAGGGGGAAGGAGGGAAGATGCTGTGCTGACCTCTCCTTATAATAGCCAGATCTCTAGTGAGAGGCTCCAGTTCACAGAAAGCCTGAGCCAAATTCAGCTATGGTGCTGCTTCAGCAAAGTGAAGGGGATTGCATCAAGGAAGCATTTTGGCCCCTGGAATGGGGCCAAACAATTGGAATATGATAGTGGTGCTCATGAAACAACCCACTGCACTGCAAAACAACTGCTGTAGGTCAGTGAAAGTCACATCTTCTGTTTGCATAGCTGGTAGAGCACAGCCAGAAGGCTTGGTGTTAGTGCTTCTCTGACTTTCCTGAAGTTAATTTTCTAAATGAATACCTAGCATACAATTCTCTCAGCTCTGTGTCTCTTCTGACAATTAGTCTGCTGCCGTTTCAGGCTACATGGACCTTCCCCAAGTTCATAATGGGGAAGATATTAATTATACTCAGGGAAAATTGAGTTTCATGACTCCCAAAGGAACATGCTACAGACTTCATGAAACAACTTCTTTCCACATTTTTATGTCAAGTACAACAGACTCCACATAAATGGTGCAAGACATTTTTATGAGTTACATCAGGAGTGGAAAAGAAAAGCAATCATATCAAATTGCCTGGGTGCATTAACCTTGTTTCCAAGGAGCTAAAATTATTTTTGGAAGCAAAGCTAAAGAAGCTACCACACAAAGGAGAGCATGCTGCTTGTTCTTCCTTAAACTTTTTTCCCTATATTTCCTTTTGACAGTGGTCATATCCCTGCCTACTTAAACATTGAAGAGTATTCTAGCTGGTGAATAAAATTTGAAACCTTAAAGCCATGCACTTAAGCTTTCATCCTGCGGGACATTTTAAACAGGCAGCCACAGAGAAAACCAGACTCAATGTACATCAGCTATATGCAAACTAATACAATGAGGCAACTGAACATGAATCTCAGTTCTAACAAGTAACCATTTCACATTGCTCTTATCATCCTGCAGAAAGACTCTCTTCCAGAAATAAGTGAATTATCAGAAATTGCTGTTTGATTTTCCTTGATTTGAGCTGGATGTTTTAAAACATGTTTTTCTTGATAATTCACTTTTTAACTTGGAGCTTCGTTGTATGAAGACTTCCCCAGGCAGTATATTGTGGAACCAGCAGCACAGAACTGGGAGGAGAAAAACAGTAAGTTTGAACCCTTACACTGCCACTGCAAAAAAGGAAAAGGGAAAAAACTTCTGTCACTTCCATTACTTCCAAAGAATGTAAATTAATTACCTTGCAGTTATACACACATGGTTTCAAATAGGCCCAAGTAGCATACATATAAGAATTAATTGCACATGCCTGTATTCTCTGAAGTAAAGACACATTAAGGATGTGAAGACATTTCTGGACCCATGGGAACAATGTTCTTATACCAGCAGTACTCTACTGGAATACAAAAGAACCTGGGGCTTTTGCTGTTTTAAAAATGTGTTTAGCATGACTGAAGAGCCTGGTGCTGCTGCTGCTGTGGCTGCTGAGCCCCTGTCACTCCTTGGCTGAGAGCACAGGCAATGTGGAGAGGACTTCATTCAAGTCTTACCTAACCTGATGCACACACAGAAGACACATTTGCAGTCAGCCCCATCCCCAGCTGTATTTATAAAGGCAGAGGAGGAAGGTGTTAGTGACAGAGTTCTGACACCAGTTAGCAGACTGGGAAAGGGGGCAGCAAGGGCAGGAATGTTTGTACAAGTCACTGATGCCAGGAGCAGAGCTGGGCTCAAGCATCCTCTCCTGCCTCTCCCTCCCTCCTGCTTTTTAGTAATTTTTCTTAAACTTTCTCCAAAGCTACATTTGAGAAAAGGAGAACAGAGAATACAAATTTGCTTGGAACAAAGCTCTGAGTATTTCTTCTCACACTGCTATTTCACAATGAAGAAACAGGGGGCAAGGTCCCATGGGATACTCCTGGGTTCATTCTAAGGCTTCCCTCTGCTTGTTCAAGCTTTGGTGGTGAATGGGAGCTGAGCCCCATATAAGAACAGAAAGGAACACTCAGTGTATTACATCTCCCTCCCCAAAAAGCAGCTGACCCTGCTAGGAAAACAGCTTCCCATCTCAGCTATCTGGGTGTGCTGAGACATCATTCACAAACTCCCAGCCACTTTGGAAAGGTGTAAGCAAAGGGGAGGAGAGACAAACTCCTGCAGACACAGACAGGGAAAACATACTGCATGAGAGAACAGGGAGAGAAGTTCCTTCCTCTGCTTCCCACACAATCAAATGGCCCCCAACAGCCCAGCAAAAGGAACAGGCTGAGGTTCTTGTCTGCTTGTCTTGGCAGCAGCACAGTTGGCTGCAGTTAAGCACAAGGGCTCGAGATGGAGATCTAAGAGACACAGGACAAACCTTATAATTTCTCTGTCTCTTCCTGCGAAGAGTGACTGCAAGTCATACAGATAGGGACCTCACACTTGTTCAGTGTGCCTTATATGCTAGTTAGGAAGGTGAGACATCAGTATACCACCAAAAGTTCTAATTCTGCAAGTATGAGGGGCTTAAAACATTTAAAATCTAGCCTCAAATGATGTGTTAGCAATTTAAAACACGGACAACTGAACAGAATATTGGAAATGCTGGATTCCAGCTTTAGTAAAATCTTATGCTTGATTAAATGCTGCTTAATTGAAAGTGGTTTGCCATTTCTCACCCGCTTAAGAACCCAGTATGCTGCCTGCACAGGCTGTCAAAGCAATGTCAAACTGAAATACTGCTTCCCCCATTCTGTCCATTTGATCATACATTCTATTTTGGATTTCTCTGCTTTCTATAGAAAGGCTTCTGAACTCAAGATCACAAAGATGGTTTGGCAATAAAAACATTCAAGCAGCATTACAGACAGCTGGGAATTTATTGCATCAGGGCTTGTTTTTAAAATATACGTTTCTCCTGATAAACTAATACTGTCATCTGTTCTGGTGGCAGAACATACTGCAAACAGCAATCTTCCCCCAGAGAAAAAAATGTCAGATTGTGATTTATGAACAGGGAGCCACTAAAGAGTATGATTTCACCCTAAATTAGTAATTTATCAAATAAAGAACCTCAAGCAAATTGCTGAATATTGGTGCCTCAAAGGGTCAATAGACTTCTCACTAACTTTTGCTTCAAGCACAAATAACAAGAGACTCCTCTAAGGAAAAACTGTTCTAGTGGATGCCCTAGAAAATGAAAACATTTAAGCCTAAGTGTTGAGGAAAAGATCACCATCATGACCTTTGAGTGTCCACATAGGCTTCAAAGAAGGGGGCACCACACAAATCTGCTAGAGCTAGAGAGTCCATTGAAATGTTGTGGACGAGGAGGAGGTAGTGGGGAGAAAGAAGTGAAAATGAAGCCATCTAAATGGCTGAGTGTTTGTTTTCAACCTGATTAATTGCCTGAAGTGAACTTGTTGATTTCCATGTACAATGCACTATTAATTATTGGAAACCACTACGACACAAGCTGATAATTGCTTTGTAAAATCCTCCTACAGGCCAGGAAAGTGAGTTTCTAGACATCCACCTGGGAGAAGGAGGTTCCCTCTACTTCTGATTGACACTGTGCAGAAACATACACTACCAGTGCGTGGCCATGGATGTAAAGCTGTTCAGCTAGGACTAGAAGCAAACCAAGGAAGCTCAACCTGTTATTCCCTCGTCACTCCCTAAGGCAGCTGTCCCCAGGCTCCACAATCTTCATTTCCAAGAACTGCAATTATTTGTAAATTTGTTGACTTAACAGCTGCAGAGTACTCAAATTCATACTACTCTCAGTGTTGCAAAATTAAGTATTGGATCTTTTTTTCCAAATACCATACTGCAGACGTAGATTCCTGGGTCTGGGCCCATAATTTCCACAAAATCAGAAAACTAAAATTTTATTTGTAAATGCATCTGTAAAACCACTACTAGTAGTATCAATAGAACTATTTATGGCTGTATTCTTCCAGATCTGGACTGCTAGAAGATTTCATAGAGCATCAATCCACGACTACTATGAAAATGGATGGAGTTTTTTTTATGGATTACGTGTAAGCAATCTCTTCCTTTCTATGGATTTAGTTCCAAATATGAATGAAGGATTTCACTTCTTAAGTACTGCAAAAAAATTCTTGTCCTTTCAAGAACAGATTCAGATTTCTTTTCTATTGGTGTAATTCCACTGTCTTGTGTCAACTTGTATATGTCTGCATGTCTTTCTGAGATTAAAAAACAAAAACCAAGCCAATAAGCAAAACAAACAGGAGAAGGTGCTCCACACTTTCAAAGGAAAGTGGAAGGGAACTGATATACTACTTTTCTAATAAAGTTTTTCCGCAGCCTAACAGTGATTTTAAAACTTGGATGATGGTATGGTCTTTGCTCTTACAGACTACAAAGAATTAATGGTATGTGGAGAAGTGATGAGCAGCAAAAGACTGTTGAATCACAGGAAATTTACTAGGAGACACCCAAAGCCAACCATCCAGATCAGTGTGAATGTTAAATGCTCAATTCTGATCCTGAAGACTATTGGAAAGGAAGCCCTTTCCCATATCCATTCTATCTTGCTGGAACATTCACATTATCTGCAAATGTATTTTTGTTTTTCCAAGAAATAAGCTAGTTGGCTTATGGGATAATAGAGTCAGTTCACAGGTCAGGTCTCAATGGTTTTTGTTCTAATGATCACAGTAAATATGCTTTAAAAAATAAATGAAGAATTATTATTTCATCTACTTGGAGACCTTAGGTATTTCTTCTTTACATATCTTGGTGGTTAAAGAAAGTCAAGAGTTAGGTAAAGATAAAAGACATGAGTTGCAGCTGCACTTTGTGTTTTATCATCAACTCTCAAACCTTCCGCATACTAGAAGTATTTATTAGCCTGGAGTAGCAAGTCTTCTGTCTGCTGGTGGCACTGATTAAATTTTGGTACAAGAACCAAGTCTGAGGCAACCCAACTTCACATTCAGGGGGAGACAGACGGTAGCAATGGGACAAGAGGTAACAATTTTAACTAAAAGAGTGTAAATTCAGACCAGATGTAAAGCAGAATTTTTTTACTATGATGGTGGTGGAACACTGGAACAGGCAGCACAGAGAGGTGGTAGGTGCCTCATACTTGGAAATATTCAGGGTCAAATTGGACAGGACTGTGCAACCTGATGTAGTTGAAGATGTCCCTGCCTGTGGCAGGTGGGTTGCATCAGATGACCTCTAAAGGTCCTTTCCAACCCAAGCTATTCTATGATTCTATGAACCAACAGCAGCAGGAGAGGCCAGGATTCAGCTCTGACACGAAGAAACAGATTAAAAATTGAGCATGGATAGTAGACAGCAACTTAGACGACCATCTACAAACACTTGCCCTAGCATTCTTGCATCAATTGCCTGAAACTCTATTGGTGCAGCACAAGAGCTGCTTTGATACCTTAAACACAAGCCCAGAGAGTAAGTGATCACTATCCATACAGAAGTACAAAAAGAGAAGTAGTTATTTCGTTTTGCTGTCCTTATAAGAAAAAGCAGAGAGAGTAAATCTTGTAAACAGCCAGAGGATTTTGCAGCAGTTGAGAGGGCTGTGGTGAACAGCCTGGTCTCCTTAGAAAATTCCAAAAAGCAGAGGGGTCTGCAGCAAGGCAAAAAACTGATTAATGTGAGATGTTCTATCTCAACCACAGACTTCAGCAGTTCACAAGTCAGTGCTGACATATTTCAATCAAAGCATGTCTGCAGCTAAACTGCAGATAACCTGCCAGCCTATCAAGCCGTGGACGCTAAGCAATTTCAAATCACCCCAAGAATTTTAAAATGGCAATGACTTACTGCAGGGCTGCAGAGAATGCCCTGCCTGTCAGATGCAGTTGTTGTCTCTGCAGCTGACACAGATGTCAAGATTCCTGCTCCCCTCCATGAACACTGCTGTGATGCTTTAACATGGAGCCATCTGAGATCACTGCCCTATACAAGCTACCAAGAATTTGTCTTATACAATCTTTCCTGCATTTTCCAGCAATGACATTTCATCACTTCTCAATGAAATAAGTCTTTTTTTCTGGTTTGTTGGGTTTTTTTTGTTTTTGTTTTTGTTTTTTGCAGTGAAGTAGCATCTTTTCCTGCCAGTCAGGGGTCAGACAGCCTGCTTAAAAGTACAGTAGAACAAAATGCCCCCTTCTTTTTATCCTGGTTTATGTATTTTGTAAACAGAACAAACATTGCAATTATTTTCATTTGAATACCTAAATTTATTTGTTTGCTTATGGAGACAGTTTTTTGGAGGATGGTCGCAGTTCCCTGAATTCCATTGGAAAGCACTTAAGTCAATGAAATTTTAGACCACTTCATATCACACTGCTCTGTACCACCAAATTGTTATTTTTGACATAAAATGTGCAGCCTCACAAGGAACAAAAAGAAAAGACTATTTCTTGAAGAGTGGCAAATACGTGCATACATGTATCTCTTGGACTCACTTGGGGTCAAACAATTTAACACAGCTTGATGCTTCCAAGCATATAGGAATTTAAACATACAGTTTCACATTTAAAATGGAATTATCTGACACAAATAATGGCAACTGATTTACTCTGCCAAGAGAAACATCACCAGCTTCTCTCCCCCTTTAATAATGCCCTTGGAGAGCCCTGAGGAACACTGAAGGCTGACACTCTAACGATCAGCCCTGAGCTATCTAGCAGAAGCCACGTAAGCACACTATAAGTGTAATTTGTGGCAACCCATGTATACATTCTTTTCCCATCCTGTCCAGCCTCCCAGAATAACAGAACATCATAAAACCACAATGTCCAAAAATCTTTTCTGAGGGCTTCTTCAAGATTAACCTAAGTGGCAAGAAGTATCTCCACTGACAGTCTCAAAAGAGATATCTCAGCTTGTTTGCACAGCACACACTAATTAAGGTTTGTAAGATTAACAGAAAACTGCTCACATCAGAACTGATCTGTTAATAGTTTTCACATAGTCACAAAAATAATCAGAAAAAGGGCATTCACTGGTAGAAAATAAAGCAAACACACACTAGCCCTACTGATACAAAATAAAGATTCTACTCAAAATCCAGTGACAGAACCCAAGTTGAAGGAAGAATCAAGGACAATACTAGGGTTTAAGAGGAGAAAAATCAAATCCCAGGAGAAAGCAGACTGAGATAACTGTCTCGATATAAAAACCCAAACAAACCTTTCACTCTTAAAAAATATAAAATACAGGTTTTAAAAAAATGTTTTAAAAGGCCAAAGTAAAATCCTGGCCAACAGCTTCCCATGAACAATGACCTACAGAGGGAAAAAGCACAAAAATCTGCATTCAGCAGCTTGTTGTCAAAGTATTACTCTGTACTCATTAGAGTACACAGCCCTCCCAGAGCCATTGGCCAAACGGAACGGTTCAGATTTCTTGTGAAAAAGGACCTAGTAAAAGGGCAAACTTTTTACTCAGAGAGCTCTCCAGTAAAGTCCCTTGGTAGACAAAACCACCTGAATGCCTGGGGAATTTCATGCTATTGTTTCTGGCTCAGAGAAAGCACTGTGGAAAGCCTAATCTGTATGTCAACCAGTTACAGAACTAATGTTTACCCTGCCTACATTATAATTTTACACAGAGCAGGAGATCTTATTCAAGCTTAACAGCTTGTTCTCACTCCATCCTTTTCCTGTTATCCACCTTTTTGTATTGGCAGGAATTTTTCCCTTAATATTTCATACAACAATTAACTGATAAAGGTAACACACAGGTACTCAGTCAGAAAAGAGACACAAAATCGAATATGGAGACAGTAAAGACAAGGAGGAAAAAGGATGAACCCAAAGAGGAACAGCTAAATGGCATCAATAGATACAATTATAACATCAGTAATAACATAAGGCTACTGAGGTTGTGTTCCTTCTCCAGTGCAGGTGTACACACTTGACCTCTGGGTTTTTATTGGCATTTGCTTACCAGTGTATATTTTTGGGAAGGCAGTTTGACATGCCAAACCCCACAACAGTCTTGAACCTCTCTCTGATGCTTTCACAAGTACAGCATTAGAGCACTAGGAAAAAGTCTACACAGCCAGTGTAAAATGATCTTCACGGGGCTGAGCTACACAGGAAACTGTCCACTCTCCCTGAGGGTTTGCTCAGTGCTGGATACAATTTTAAAAGAAAGAGAAATAAAAATCTAAAAACTGTTTGAAAAACTAGTTTAGTGTTGGTCTTAAGGTAAAAGGGCAACAAGAGAACCTGAAGGCTGCTGCAATGCCAGAAGCCTTCAAGAGTTAATATGCAACCTCACACCACAAGGGTTCTATTATCTTTTGTTCATGGGTAAATGTGGCCAACTTGATCGTAGCTAAATCTGGGATTAGGATGTGTGTAGGTCAGAAGCCAAGGAGCATGGAGTTTGATTTTCACACAATCCATAGAGAGCTCAGTAATTAAATGAGGGGCAGGTATCAGTAGAATCAAAATGCAGACATTTGAGGCAAATAGGGGTCACTCTATAATTTTTAAAATCTAGTATCAGATCTATCAACAAGGTCTGGGAGGAGGTAGCAAAGCAAATCTTCAGTTATTGCATAATCCTCAAATGTTTTAAAATTCAGTTTAAGTATAGTTTTTATGGCTCATATTTTCTTTTCAAGAAATTAAGTCATACTTTTAAATAAATTAAAAAAAAATTTAGGAATTCTGCTGCATGCATAAGCATTACAGGTATATAAAACTAACTGCATAAATAGATAAATACATGTAAATTAAAAAAATATATAGAGAGATAGTCATCTTTGTCTCCCCAAATTATGATGGGGTCTGAAGTTAGAATACAGACCTCAACAAAACAAACCCCATGCAGCTTCATTTCCTGCATAATTTTTGAAGACTGTAACATTATGAGTTGTCAAATCACATCTCTACAATTGAGGCCAGGATTGGTGTTTTGACTTGGGAAAGGAACTCCTGAACTTTACAATTTCTTGCAGTTACTATAAGCACAAACAGAAAGCACAGCAAAATGAGTAACATCCTTCCTGCCCTAGAACACAGGATGATAACCAGCTGCCTGAAGAATTTTCAGAAAATCCTGTCTGAACAATGGAAGCAGCAAGCTCTGAAGGCTCACAGTGTGTATAGAATATCTCAGGTACTCAGACCTCCCTATCTCAGGCACACCAGTGCTCATCTGGAGCCTATCAGAAGAAAAGCCTCCACAGGTTTTCTGTGGTCTTTCTGCTGCTCAGAGGAAGATACAACTTCTCAATACCCCCTTGGTACCAATGCCAATGGTACAGAATGGGATATGAACAGAGTCTGCAACAGAGCTGCAGCTGTGGCTCTGCTGCTGTTAAACTCCATGCTCTTCACAGCCCAAGCCGAGTACATTACTGAATAAACAGGTGCAATCCTAAAACTAACCAGGAAAATTTCTCCAAGTAAAGGAATGTGATGCTTCACCTACTTTTTCAGGTGGGGCTCACAAACACAAATGACTGCAGTGACTCTTCCCTCTTTGCAGGGAAGTGGAATGACCTTTCCTCTTCCACTACATCACTTGTATGAAACAGGAGAATATTAAGCTCCTTTCTCACTAATGATCCTCTGATCTGAAGAACGTTTTCACTCCTTACAACTAAAAAAAATATGTGAAATAAAATGAATGGAATTAGAACAAAATCAGCTTCCCTTCACTATGTAAATATCCCTATGAGTTGGGAACTCAGAAACAGTACCATGAATACAAATGTATTTCACTTGGACTAAAAAAGACTTCTATTAATATAGAAGAGAGGAAACAATCCCCTTAATTGGGTGAGTAGAGGCTCTCAAAATACAAGGTCATGAAAATGCACTTTGGACTTATCTTTATTAATGGAGGACCCATTCCCACAGCTTTTAGGGAAATCTCACAGCAGAACCACTTCAAAGGAGCTGAGGTACAAGAAGAATTTGGGTACCTCCAAGGTGCAATGTGCTTCTCAGATAAGTATTTTTATTGCCTTTTTAAAGTTACAGAAAATGTTCTCTCCAGAGAGAAAAAAAAAGATAAATGATTTACATTATTCAAAGAAAAAAAAATCCTGTCCAATAAAAGATCTCTAAATATACCTGCCTTGCCAGCATAGCCCACCTCAGAATGGATCAAATTTCTAGCATCAATAAATTTATAGAGGTGAGGTATTACCTCCTCCCACAACTGTTTACTGACAGGAAAACAATCTGTGAAATAAGAGCATAAAAATACCAGGAACTCAAGTGCTGAATACTCAAAATAACCATCCCCACAAATTTGGCAGTAGAGGGTGCTTAAGTGAACAATCCCTCTTCCTGACCCAGCTCTTAGCAGGGCTGGCAGACTTATGCAGCCTCTTGCCTCTGACTCCACATTGCCTATTACATTCTTGTATTTCATCTAGAAATTTGTTTAGAAAAGTCAGATATGCTTATGCAGATGCTCTGTTCCTGAATCCAGCAAACATCTGTATTCTGCAGTTAGACAGGAAGCTTGTGAAACTTGTGTTGGCTAAACACAGGCAGGAGAAAATGACACATGGTCTGGAAAAGCTGTACTACTATTTAATATTTTCTACTATGAAGCGATGGTGAGGATTTCACTTGTAATGCACACTTCTGCTAAAACCAAAGGTGCCTATTTCACTCACAGTTCTCCAAAGTGTTACTTCCTCTTAAAACAGCTTCTTATTGAAGTTGTGCTACACCACCTTTCCATGAGGAATTTTGGCATTTGTTTTCCTGCCAGATCTGAGTAACAAGTTGAAATGTCACAGTTTACAGAAAAATGAGATTCCAGAAAAAAATTCTTTCAGGAGGATGAAACCACTTTGTTTCCAGAAGGAGCTTTTATTTTTATTTTCCTTGCATAATAGCTGAAACAAGATGCTGTGTTCTAATGTTGACATAAAAGGTTCCAATTATTTCCAATAGCATTCTGATAAAACCTGATATATTTCTGTGAAACGTTCCCATTTTGCCAAATCAGTATAACAGATAGAAAAATGCACCAACCAGCACCACTCAGTCGCCTCTGAATTCAATTTCACTTGTTCCACTGCTGCACATGGTATTTTTTTCTCACTTTTTATCGACTGAACTTTGTTCATCACATTTCAAAAGTGTTTTCCCAATAGTATCTTTAGAAAATGCAAGAAAAAAGGTTCTCGGGTGGTGGAGGCTGGCAAAGCTCCAGCAAAGTCAATGGGCCTCAGCTGAGGCATCAGCCCTTTGTGAGTGTTCACAGAGGCTTTTTATACACTGCAGAGCTGCTGGATTATGCAGAGAAGTCAGGAAAACTTCACTCTGTCTCCAGTTTGCAAAGATTATAGATATTTTAGCAGTCACCAGTCATTTAGGCTAAAAGTACAGTGACAAATTTGGATAAAGGGAAAGACTAGGATTTAGAGAGTCCATACATTCTCTTCACTTCACAGAGTGAAGCACTCAATGGGTTTTAGGGGAGTCAGAGATAGAATACCCAGGTGGAAAAGAATGTATCTGGAAACAACTGGAAGCACCACCTGTGGCTTCTTGCTTTCATTTTCACTCTGGTTCCCACCAGTTTGAATAAAAAAAGTATGTACCAAAAAGCTGAAGGAAAAGCATTCTGTGGTAAAACTTGCAGGAGAGGACAGCCTTCCTGCAAGGAAATTTGCTGTCTGAGAAAGGCCCTCAAGCCATTACAACATCCTTTCCAGGGAGCTGTTGGAATGTCTGATGAACAAGAGAGGGATCCTGAGTGTAGCTTGGGGATCTGAAGGCATTCTCCTTCCTACCAAATTACCTCAAACAGCAGAAACCTTTACTTGTTGGATCTTCCAGTATCTAAAACAAAGGTTTGAGCTGATGACATTTCTGCATGTGTTTGCATTACTTTTTTTTTCTGTGTAAATTGGCCAGCAGTCACACAGACTCACCACTGGGGCTTTTTAGCACAATCTTTTATTGATTATCCACATAGAGGGTGTCATGGATGGCCACTGCTTGCAGACAAAAGTTACTTGTTTTTCACAGTACCCCAGACTTGTCTGGTGGGCTATGGAGAAACCAAAGTTCCTCAGAAACCATCCTTCACAATTTGACATTTCTCTAGTGATGAAAATCAGTACATCTGAAGTAGCCACACTTAATATGGCAACTCAGCAGCCAGTAGAAGATGGACAACTAAAGAGCAAACAAAAGAAGTAAAATTACACTATAGAAAGAAACAGGAAGATCTAATGTTACAGCTGGTCCTGATCCACCCAAATACTGGAATCGGTTAAACAATACTGATTCAGTGAGATCTTAACCTAAAACATCACCATATGGCTCCACCATGATGCTGCTCACTTGCAGGAGAGTGGTCTCAGTTTAGGAATTTCCTAATAATGATTCTGCATTTTTGTGAGCCTAAGAAGGTCTGTCCCACAGAGCTGTTCACATGTCACATTTGGCTTAGCCTAATGAAAAGTTTTTATTCCCAAGAGAATTGAAAAATATTTCAGGGCATGTTGTTGAATTTTAAGGTTCAGAGGTAAATAACATCCAGCAGATAGTAGTATCCATATCATGTTAAAGCATAAACTATTTTACAATTTCATTTCTCTCAAAGTGAAATTAAAGTGCTGCTGGTGAGAGAAAGAAACAGACAGATTTGGCACTGCATGAGAAATACAGCTTAGTAATCTGGGATTCAGAAAAAAAGCAGGGGCAAAGAAGGACGAAGGGAGGGAAAAGTACAAAAACAAGAGCAGCATTGCATTGTAATCCAGTTCTTAACACAAAGTCATGTTTCACTGCTCAGATAACTTGAAGCGTTGAAAGCATATCCAAGTCAAAAGTATAGAGCCTTCCTACACTGCCCAAAATAAGAGAAAACAAAAAATCTTTAAGTGAGACTGCAGGAGATGAAGCATTATCTCTGCCAGAAGCAGATACAAATGCATTTGAGTGACATCAATGTGAAAATGAGAGAAATCAGCAAAAAATTTCATGAAGTTATTTGGAGAAGAGGACATCCTCTAGGTTAAAAGTCACGCTCATAAATACAGTAAATGTAGTGAGCTATTCGCTGGGAGAAATTGAGCTCCAGTTCATAAAATGCAAATATTTGATCAGCAACCCTTTGAAATAAATGGAAAAAAGCCCCAGTATTGGCAACAGTTCTCTGACCAGACTTCAAGTAAGCCAGTAAGCCCTGAATCTACCCCTCTATTTAGTTCAGTGTGTAGAGAAAGACAATTTAAGATAGGACTCTGCAATAAACAATTTAAGGAAAAGATTTACCAAAATGCCATTTCGAAGTACTGTAAGTGCAGACAATTCATCCTAAAGCTTTGTAACAGCTGCTCTGCCCAGGGATGATAAATGCTACCTCCTCTACTGAGAGATGCAGAAGGAGAAATCAAAAATGTCAGCTGTTTTCACTGTGTAAAGCTGCCTTCCAATCTTTGCAAAATATGAGATATTAAGAGAAACTTGTGGGGAGAATGTGAGCAGGCACTCAGAAATGGAATCACCCCCAAAAAATGTTATTTTAAACTATCCTGGGAGAGGCATACTGCCATCACACAGCAAAGAAAGTAGAAAAATTAAAAAAAATAGAAAACTTGCTCTGCATTCCTCTGACAGTGTAGTATGAAATATAACATTCAGGAATGTGCATGACAGAGTATGACATCTGACTGCTGTCAGACCTTGCACCCCAATGTTGAGGTTATGGGAGCACTAAAAACGATGGATATGATACATGCATTTAGAAATGGATGAAAATGGAGGGGAAACAAAAGAAAAAAAACCTGAGCACATTTTCAAAAATGGTCCAGGAGCCTGGAGGATAAGCCTCTTGTGTAAATGTCATTTGTGTAAATGTCATTTAGTACTGTTCAATGTCTTACCATCTTACTTCCTCTTCTGTTATATTAAACAAACTTGTACTTTTTCAACATACTAAGGGGGCTCTGCAGAGCTGGACTCATTGTTAGCTGTACCTCATTGTTAGCCTCTGAGGAGATGAATATTTCCTTCCTATTGCACTCAACTCCCCCAAATATGAGCTACATAGGCACATACATATGGCATCCAAACACCCACTTAGAAATCCCTGTGTGCCATAATCCTGAAATGGTATTTTCATATGAAACTTTATTTCAATACATAGACCTCTGTGAGGATGTCCTTACACCTAGATGTTATTTGAATAAGCACTTGATGTATAATTAAAACTTTCAATATTACATATTCAAGGGATTATTTAGTTTTACTTTTCCTTTGTTTATTAGCACTAGATAATGTTTCACGTGGGCAGCCTTGATGTGCTGCTCTGTCACTCTGTCAAGTAAAGTTGTGCATTGCCAGATATCTATTAATGACAAGTTGTTGCAATTCCAGAAGTCAGATAATTGAATACAGTATTTTCAGATTCAACCTGGCAAACCACAGAAGAAACAACATGCTGGTTTTCTGAAGTTTTCATGAAGCTTTGGCAGCATTTGCCACCAACCCTGATGCACTGGGATGTTGCTAAAGCGGGGTGATGACGTTTCTTTGTGTTTAATTTTTGGAACCCAACCATGAAAATGGCAAATAATTAAAACCAACCAAACAAAAAATCCCAACTTATGAAACTTGCAGCTACTGTTAGCATTTCACTTTATGGGGAAAAATAATAAGTGTTTAGCAGCTTATAGTGAAGAGCAACTTACTTCAAAATGAGTAATTTAAAAGAAAACAACTTACAGGCCTTATATAAGTCAGCATTATTGCATAAGTGTGTTTAGCAGATCCAGATTTTACTACTTCCCTGACTGCAAACATTGAATCAGGTCCACTTCTACCTTAAAAATTGCACCAGAGGCAGCTCTTCCCACACTAAATAACAGCTAATGAAGAAGGTAATGTAAGTGGCAGCAACCTGCAGCATTATACACATTATCTCCTCCACTCAGCCATCCACTTACACTGTGAACCTTCCAAACTTGGCTTGAACCATATCTCTGTTTTTCTAGACCGATTAAGTACCATATATATTGTCCCAAACACTACTCTGTGAGTATCCCATCACTATACCTGTCAGCAGAGACCATACCAGCAAGCAAAGACACTGCCTGGTGCAGAGGGAGATGCGATGGAATGACTGGTGTCCATAGGCTCCATAAGGGAATATACATCAGAACTCTAAAAAAAGGTCAGGGGGAGAGCTATTGAAAGATGTGCAGCATGGTGTTCTGCTTCACCCATGTTAACAAAAGCATCTTTGAGAATAGTTATTATTAAATCATTTACTTTATTGGTGAGGAGAGAAGCCTGGGACTGGGAATCACTGGGAGGTTTCCTTCCTCCTCACTACTGCACAGAGCACCAGAAACTTCATACCAACTTAACATCATGAAACCATCACATGCTGCTGGATGAAGTTCTACAAGCAGAGATAGGGTTTTTTGATGGTTAGCATACTGCAAATATTAACAAGCTAGCCATTTAAATTAACAGAGTACTTGGTTTTCTATTGCCATTAATTTTACTGTCTTCAAACTGTAAAATGACATTTCAAGGATGAGCATTTTATTATAAACTAATACCTTTCCTAGTAACTAAGGTTTTTCTGTTATTCCCAACCTGGCTCTCATTCTAGCTCAAAGGCTGAGTTAATTTCTCAGTGGAACAGCAGGGAAAGAGAGGGATAGGAGAAAGAGAAAGAAATCCAAGATAAGGCTAAATAAACCTCAATTTTCTGCTAATTTGGTAAAGTCAGATTGATTTACATGGTATGAATTTTAACCAGATCTTGTTAAAGAAGAGACATCTAATTATGAAAATTACTCCAGGAAGCACCGAAGAAGCCCAGGTTTGCTTTCAGAATAATTTACAACATGTGGCAAAGTGGGCAATTTGCTGCTTTGTACTAGGGGATATTTCTAAAATTTTTGTTTTGTTGAAATCTTTATGATATGTTACAGAAAATTAGGATGAAGAGAAGAAGATTCAGCACTTCAGCAGTCAGGCAGCCTAGGAGCCTTACTGCAGCCATGCTCCCAGTGTTACTGATGCCAGGCAATTAAATTTAGTGGGACTTTTGCCCTCAACTTAATAGGGCCAACAGACTTGAGTACTTCATAAGGGTGGACTTTGTAAGAATATTAAAAAAAGGGTTTTCTTCGGAAATGACCTGGAAAAAAAATAGTGACTTTCTTACAGCTTTTGGTGACATATCAAAAGGCTTTCAGAGAACTTTACTTGTATGGCTGAGTCTTTGTGATGAAATAAGTTAGCAATGCTTTAGCATTGGGGACTTCGTTGAATTGGGGCCTATGATAGGAAAGAAGAATGCTAGGATTTCTGTTTTTATTTTTCACTAACTCTCAACCATTTCTTAAGATTAAAGCTTCCTTTCAGTCAGAGATTTTAAATTATCAGAGCTAATACTTTTCCTGTTTCTGTCTCGTACTCATTCTAATTTTAGATTCCTACAACACATATATATATACACAGATATCTTCATATTGACATAAAAGTGACATTATACTTGCATCTACTTTTTATTCTTTTAAAAAATAGTTTTGCTATTGATTTATTGGTCGTTATAACTTGTCTGAGGTAAAAGGGTAAAGTACTATGTGCCCAGAAAATGCACTACCACTCATTTTTAAATGCAGCTGAAATAAACTATTGGCAATGCAATACATGCTAGACCATACCAAACATGCTATAAATAGACCAGTGATCATAACTTCAAAACTTCCATGCATAAAGCACCTTCTGCAAAACGCTCCTATTCTAATATTTCTCTTTCACCTAATTCCCTTAAGGTTATTTTTACATTTATAGTATTATAAATTATTTTTCTGCTTCAGATTTTAAATTCCATAGGATAGAAACTAGCTCCTATTTTACATCTGAAATACCACTCTTATTTACATTTCTAAATGAAAAGAGAGAGAACAAATTTGAGACTATCATGATCTTTCAATACAATCATCTCAATTTTCTGCAGTCTAAGTTAGAAAGGCAAGCACTTGCAAATTCTTCTCTGAACCAATGCAGAAATGGTTTGTCAATAGAACAAAATGCACCACGCTGCTGACCAAGGGTTTCAGGCTTCTGTCAGGTTTCTGTGAGCTGTTGCACAACCCCTGCAGGTCCCATGCAGCCCATAGGGTACTAGCTGCTGGTATGCAGCATGCTATAGAAAGATTGCTATATACATATAAGAGATATAATATACACACACAAGATAAAAAGGCTCTTTTCACTGACATAGCTTAGAGTAGATCCAAAGGAGCCTTAAATTTTGGTGTGGTGCAGTTTGTGTGTTTCTGTCTTTTCTGGGACAGAAGTTTCTCTAACCCCTATTCTCTCAAAAGGAAAAGACAGTGGCTTGGGAAATACCATTTTCTCCTCACCTTGCAGCTGCCCTTATCCTTTATGGTACATGATAATACAGAAGACACCTATACCCCATCTGCAAATTCAGTCCTTATCATTGCACTCCCAGAAGATACCAAAGGTAGATCAAACCAGGCCCCCCCACTCCTGAGGAACAGCTGGAATAGGGCTGATGGTGTAACAGGGCACTAACTCCTGTTCCTGATCAGACCCTGCCAGCCTGTGCCTGGGATGCAACATCCCAGGCCTGAGGACAGGCCAGACAACAGCCAGCCCAGCCCAACACCTATTAGGTCTTAGAAGATTCTTGTTACAACGTGTGCAAGTTACCTATACTTATACCTTGTACCCTCTTGGGCTAAATCTCACTTGCCCCTGTATGCATTTAAGTTTGTAATTAATGCACAAGTCCCTCTCTGAAGCAGCAGTCCTATTAGTGAGTTGGAATCAGATCACAAACACATTGTTTGATAGCTGAGCTATTGCGATTTCAATGGACTTTTTGCTGTAATAACAACTTCAATCAGTAATTAAGGTTTCCTTCTCAATTTTTGTTGCTTGCATTATATGGCAGCTTAATTCATTGTATACTAATTCCAGTGCATTAATTGCACGTTTCTGCACAGTAATTAACTAATCACTATGTCACTCCCTCTCTATTATGAGTAACCTCATTAATTCAAGACTGAAAGCCTGGTGCCTGCTGCCATTGCTATGAGGTGGGTTTTTTTGTTTGTTTTTGTTTTTTTGTTTTTTTGTTTTTTGTTTTTTTCTGCTGCTTCTTGACTTATACTCAAATATGAAACTCATGTATTTTTAAATACTTTCTCTTCTGTTTCTCCCACTGAAAAATTCATTGTGCTATCAAGCCTTTTAAAATAATGTTTATTCATTATGCATTTCTTTGCTAGGCAATCAAGAGCTGTTACAATAAAGTGTGTGACTTGCTCTCTTTACGGCAGCACTTCTGCTTTGTCAACATCTCCATTTTAATCCTGAGTTTACTAGAAACTGGAATTTACATCTAAAACTTAGCTCCAAGGCACCATCAGACATCTTTGCATGAGGGAAAAATTCTTTATTATTACTATTACATGATTTGACTTTTTTACCTGTGGGTAGAAACTTGTGAGCACACCAGACTCAACAATGACAGTGGAGCCATCCATGCACATGTGCCTGCAAGGTCAGAGTGTGGCCAGTGGAAGCACGTGCTGGAAGATGCCCCCAGCACAGATACAGTTTTGATTAACAAGATAATTATACTGCTAAGACTACTCATGCACAGCACCGAAGCAAGTGCTTTGCTAATGCAGTCTGGCAAATCCAAAGTTCAGGACTAAGAATTGCTTCAGAATTTGATGAAACAAGGTCCTCTTCCTCTAAGAATTTTTCTTTAGAATAACTTATAATTCACACAGACTATTCAGAGTACTCTTCTTTTATGCTGAAAGGCAGCAAGGGGAGTTTGATTTTTATTTTTTTTTCCCCACAAGCAAGGCAATGAATTGAGATTCTAAAATATAGGAACCCTTCCTACAGGAGCAGATGAAAAATCAAATGATCCTGCTGCCTATGCACACACACACTCCTAACTCACACACACTACCAAGCCAGCTGACATAAGTAAGTGTAATTACCAATTTTTAATAAAGAACTCAAGTACTGTTTTTCCAAAGAGAAGTGTAAGTATGCCTAGCTGTCAAGGGGCTCGTGTCTCTACTGCTGCAAGTTTCTGAAGCTCAATGTAGTTCAAAGGGAGATGTGTAACTGCAACAGCTAAGAGACCAATGAAACATTTTTAAAGGAAAAAGGCATTGGTCTTCAATAGAGGCTGTGAAAGCCATCCTGGATTCCAGGAAATGTATTGTGCAATTTATTCATCCTTTAAGAAAGAGAGAATTGGTGTATCCAAAGTATTTTCTCTTACAAAAAAAGAAATCTGACAACTAATGACCAAAAACCTGAAAGTATATCTGGAAATTGTGAAGTGGTTTGATTACTATCTCTTGCAGAAAAGAAAAAATGCAGGTCTGCAGAGACGACTGTTCCCAACAAACAGCATGGCTCTGGGGCTGCTAAGGACACACAGCAACTTCTGTTTCATCACACCACTGCACATCAACATTTATCCAAATACACATTTGCACAACAGACCATAATGGTCTGTTTGCTTTGTAACATTCTATTTGGTCCCCTCTAAATGAGTGGTTCAGGTGTGAAGAGATGGAGATATTACTGCTCTTGCTATTTTGGCATCTGTTCTTTTCTTGGCTGCTAACATTTCTCTCATTTCTACTCCAGATGCTCCTGCTCCTGCCATCACAACCTTCAACCTCTTTTTCCATGTGCCTTCAAATCTGCCTTTTTGTCAACGTCCAATGTTTTTGCCTCTTTGGATATTTCAGTTTTGCCCCCCTTCATCTTCTTCCCTCTCCCCCCTCCTTTTTTTTTTGATATTTATTAGAACCCATTCATTTCTGTTTCCCTTTCACTCATCTCAGCTGGAAGGTTTTACCCTGCTCACCCAAACTACATTATTTGTATTAAGAGCAGATATAATTTTGTTCAAAGTCATTAAAAACTGGCCTGCAACATCACCACTTCTTAGAGTTCAAGCAAACCTACAGTTGTGGTTCAGAAAGTTTGTATTTTTCTTAAAGTTTTGCTTCCTACTGCAGAACTAAATACTCCTTAAGCAAGAGGCAGAGAATGGGGTCAAATGTAGATATCTGCATAGCTATGGGTGGATTTAAAGAAAAGGATGAAAATGATACCACTGGTATCTGAAAAGAAACTTTGCATGCAAGTTGCAGTAAGTTTATTGAGCCCATATGGGCTTCCCATGAGTCTACTCCAGTCAGATGTACATCCTGGACTGCACCTTGGACATCTGTGGTGCTGCTCCTGTGACCGAAGCAGTAACAGCTTTGTCTGAGTGGCACTAAATGAGAAGCTGCAGAGTGAGCTAGAAGCATCTGTCATCCTCTCCCTCCCTTTTCATAGTGAGAATTAAATTGTTAACAAGAGTGACATGCAACTGATTGCTCTGGACAGCTGATTAACATGGTGCCAGGATAAATAAGGCAGTTTGCAGCTCTCCAAACTATCAGAGCAGGTTCCCTTCAGGTTCAGTTGACATCTCTCCATTACTTATAACTAGTTCATTTGGGAGAGGTGGGGGAAAAGAAAGGTCTTTATCCATGACCACAGAGACTGCCTGAAGGAGGAAGAAGAGCAGAAAAGATGGCATGCCATCAATTTGCAGCCCGTCTCAATTTACCCTAAATCTTCACACATAGAAGGCTTTATACTCCATTTTAAAATGGAAACTGAGACACTGCTGAAAAGTCACTTTGAAACAGTGCCAGCCTTGTGCATCTTCAAACCCTGGGCTAGTCTGTGCTTTGAAGACAAAACAAGGATCCAAACCGCCAAAGAGTTTATAAGAAAGCAGCTTCACAAGCATTGCCATGACATAGGTCTCTGTGCCTCACACTTCAACATACCCAAGGATAAGCTTTTAAGATCACTAGACCCCCCTGAACAGTGTATGTCTAAAATGATCTGTATCCAATTAGTACTAATGCCCATATGCTTAATTGCCAGGAATTGCAGCACAGTGTACATGATGTGCTCAATGTCTGGCACTAACCTGTAGGTTTTGGAACGTAAGACACACACTGGGTTCTGTGTTTCCAGCAGGGTCATCTGCATACCTGCTTCCTTTTTTAAACACTGGGTTTACAGCTAGATTTGTGGTAGGAAGAAGAAGAAAAAATAATGCTGCCAGGCTGGCTGCATGAGGTGCCATAAAATTTACTCAGGACAAACTTTTTATATTCATTGAAGTACTTTAAAGAGATTTGGTCACAAACCATCTACATACTGTAACTACGTATTAGCCAAACGTTATTTGATGAAAGAATAACACTGGAAAATGCCCTATGGGATTTGTAGAGACTTTCACCTTTGCATATTTGCCTTAAGGCAAGTTATTTAAGAAAGCTTGTTTCCTTATTGGAATAAGAGGATGTTGCATTATATAATCTCTTGGCAAAATTAGGTTATCATGATTTCAAGAAGTCCCAGTGTTGTAAAAAATTATGAGTTTGTTACATATGATTAAGTTAGACATCCTACATCACACTTCCCAGAGCAAAGTTAAGGATGAAACTTGATGGAATATTAGAAAAACTCAGGGTCTGAATTCAGTTTTGGAAAAAAAAATTACCATGACTATTTTTTGTTCCAGGTCCTATTTCACCTCAAGTGAAGGCTTTATAAATAAGGAGTCTTTTTAAAAAAACCCAGCCTAACTTTACTTAATTTAAATATTTCTCAACATATACATAGGACTCTGATGCACAGAAGTTTCCTGGGCTTAGATTGGATCTATTTATCTATCTTAAATAAACCACAATTTACATCACTCTTGCTAAGCTGCTTGCCTGTTTCTCTGCAAGTAGTTTCTGAAATTAAATTGCAACAAAATAATTGTTTCTATTGACACTGTATGGTTTTGCACTGTGCAGGGGAACAGACGTTATTTGTTCATTGAAAAAAAACCACTGATGGCATTTTTCTCAGCATAGCATCACATTTAATTTAAATTCTGCTCCTAATACTTATGTCAGCTCCAAATATTTTCTGAAGCAAACCTTCACTGAATAAGATACAGGGAGCAAAAAATGGGGAGATAATGCCAATGAACTGAATCTGTGCTTATTCTAGCAAATCTTCACTTAGTGTCTCACAATACGAGGTGCAGCAGCCACACAGGCACTGTCATTTCAACAGAAAAGGACTGGAAGCAGTGAAGTGACCAGCCAGTGGAATTCACTTCCATTCCTGTCCTTGAACATAGGTGATGCTGGTGACAAAGCACCATCAGGCAGCTGGCATCATTTACCAGCAGACCACAGCCAGGGAAAGGCTGCCATGGCACAGCAAGCCCAGCTCCCAGCTCCAGGATTTCCCCTGCTCTCCTCCTCCTGCTTACATTTGGATTTGATTTTGAAGAAAATTCTCTCACAGGAAACTTTGAGTGTCACCAAGTTTTGTTTCTGTGAAAGGAATGCTGCTCTGCTGCTCTTCTACACACAGGCCACGGCAAGCTAGAAATAAGCTGGGAGCTGGTCACGGACAACTGGATTTGAATCCTTCAGCACATGGATACTTATTCATTTCTCAAATATAATTCCAAACATCAACCAACAAATGTCTTCATTTTCCCATTTTCTGACTTAACCATTGCTATATATTTGCCACTAGGAACTGAATGCAGCCTTTTTTGTTGTTGCTGGTTTTTTTAATCTTCAGAAAACCAACATATTTTCCCCTGATTTTGTTTAAATTTAGATGAAACAGCACAACCAAGTTCATAATATAGGTGTGATCTCCTCCTCTGTCAGTTATCTGCTCAAATATAAGAAGTGTCATGCAGTATCATAATTAATAGAATCACCATTAACCAAAAATTAATTAAAAGTTCTTTTGAGTGTCTGGCATAAGATGGAATATGATTTTGGTGCAGTGCCAAACGACTTTAGCATAAACAAATGCTTCCTAAGAAATACCACGTGACAGAAGCATGGACAGAACCAGGACTGCATTCTGGGATGGTCAGTCAAACACAAATAATATGAAGTTCCTGCCTCTGCAACTTGGATTCTATGAATATAGGGAGGGACAACTCTTGCACTGGACCTGTTGCTTCTGCTGAATATCCTATGAGTTAGGGTGGTCTTTCCCACCTCACAAATTATCTTATTCTATTGTCCTACATATTCCTTTGGTGCCATCAAAACCATAGATAAGCTCTTTATTGACACAAAGTACTGTAAACCTGAAAAACTAACAAAACCTCTACTCCATCTACTTATCTACAACACCATATAAAAAACTGACCCACAAAGAAAAGACAAAACCTTCAGCAGATTAGTTACAGTTGGTATGAGAAACATCATCAGTTTGGCCTAGAGTAGACAGGACCAGATCTCCCCAAACAAAGCAGGAATGCTGAAAGCCTTAAAGAATGAAGGCAGTGAAAACATAAGAGAAATTAAATCAATGTATTTTGTTCTCTCCAATTCAGGACACAGCTCATGGTATTTATTGCATTTCGGCTGTACTCACATCACAACATACAGCAATTCTTTGACACCCTATATAATAACTATCAGAGAAATAATTTTAAACAAAATTAAGACTACTCACATGAAGCCATATAAAGATATCAGACAATCATTGGCCTGCAGATCTCAGAAACCAAACAGCAGACCCTCAGATAATTAGCTGAGCCACAACACTAAGGTATAACACACTTCCAATAAAAGTTTCAGTCCTATTGCTTTCCTCACAATACACACATTCCTGTTTCTCTCCCCCCTCTATATTAAGAATGTGGGGGTTTTGTTTTGTCAGAGGGCTAGAAAAATCACAGTAAAATACAGAGAAGTAAATAAGGTGGATATATATATATATATATATATATACACTCCCTCTTTGAACAGTATATTATCAACCAAACCAAAACATTGTTCTGAATTAGAAGGATCATTTGGGAAACATAGGAGGTACAAGGGCTGTGCTAAACCCTGAAGACTCTCCTTCTGGAGCTTGTCTTCCCTGAACTGCTTCTTCCCATAACCATGTGTTCAAGTCAGCCAAATTCAGGCAGCCAAGCATAGCTCTGGACCACTGAGTGTTGCTATTTGCAGCACAGAATTGTGTTAACCAACAATAAATTGCATTAAGTCAGCTGCAGCCTCTGGATTCACCTCATCAGTTGTACCAGCTTTGAGCACAGTCTAATTAACTTGCTATTGCTGATGTAGCATCAGCAGAGAGTTTTCTATTGCCACCTTACTATAAATTCAAGACTGATTCCTTCCTTAATCTGGATCATTTCAAAACATTGTTTTTGAAAGTATTTAAATCAGCAAAAATCTGGGGCAGGGGTTTGCTAGTGTATGGGAGTAGGAAACAAATTCAGACCCTGACTTGCTGAAAGTCAGTCATAACCTTTGTTTTTTTTTTTTTCTTTAATTCTATTTTGAAAACCTCTGCTGCTAAATCAATATGAAATCACTATAAAGTGCTAGAAACTTGCAATGTGATTTCAATGAAGACAGTAACGTTGCAATATTATTAGGTGCTAACATTAGAGCTTCTTTTTTAACCTCAATTCTGAGGTCAGAGCTTTAAGGCTGGATAAAAGAACAGAGACTTTTCTTCTTATCATCTAAATCACACCGCATATCATTTGTGCCCACGCTGTCAAAGTGGCTGAAGGATCTGCACTGCAGTCTGCTGCTATTATTCAGAATGCAAAGTGACTTTCACCCTGTTCTCTCTTGCCTACAAAGGTCAGTTTTGTAAAACTTGTCATCCTGATTGATATTCGGATGTCATTTTCTCTTCAGAAATTGTTTTATTTCTACATGTGGCCATTTGCAGGGGATGTTTTTCTCCAGATTATTGAGATAACTGAAGTCTGTAACAAGTGCTAAACAGTGAAGATGGAGATGAACATCTGCCTAAAAGGAAGATCAAATGTCCTTCCTGAAAGGAATCACAGCCCAGCTAGCTCTAGTCCCTTCTGGCTAGAGATCACTTACTGATCAGCTTTTTAAATTTTTTTTTTTTCTTTTTTCTTTTTTTTTTTTTTTTTTAGGAAGGTAACCAAGAAGCTGGCAAATGGCAATCTGAAATAGATTTCCAGGAATCTGGACCTTTGTTTCATATTCCCAGCCAGGGAATCCTGCTGTGCCACAAAATCCTCTGGGCACCATATGTAATAAAAGTGTATCCACAGTGTTCCTGCAGAGCACCCAATGCAGCACCCAATTTGCTGCTCAGCAACACCTCATGGTAACTCTTGAGCTGCTGCCCCTATGAACAGCCCAGTTCATCTGGCTGGTCCTGAGCACAGAAGAATCTCTACCAAAACCAGCCCAGAATCTTGTAGCAAATAGTTTCTTCCAACTGAAATAGAGAGATGCACCAAAATCAAATCCTTACAAGACCATCAGTTTTGATTCACTCACATAGACTTATTTTCATGTCTGGGATAAAACTTTCAATCAGGATGAGATCTTACAATACAAGTTCCCTGTACTTATTAAAATAAGAGAAACGTGAGATTAAACACT
The DNA here is from genome assembly GCF_003957555.1 of Calypte anna. Lineage (NCBI taxonomy): Eukaryota > Metazoa > Chordata > Aves > Apodiformes > Trochilidae > Calypte > Calypte anna. The sequence continues at coordinate 8,235,545 of NC_044257.1, read as the reverse complement.
CCTGTCCTAATAGCAGATAATTACAGTTTCAAGAAAACTATTACCTCTATTCATAGGAACAGCACAATATGACTACACCACATGATGGCACTACAACCAGTGGCTACCTATTAAGAACAGTTTGTTAGCCCCATACCCTGTGAAAGAAAACCACTGGTTAAAAAAATCACAGATAATATGACAGTCTAAGCATGGCATCTAAATGCTCTATATTTAAGCTGTAAAATCACTACCTATTGTTATTACTGAATTTTATCCCTTCTGGAGCCAATACCTTGAATTTTGCAAGAAGAAAAGCAGAAAAATGTATAATCAAGGAAAGTGGCTGATGAGGTAGATGCTTAACTGTGTTACGGACTTTCTTTAATTAAAGCCTCTCTTAACCTGCTCTTAATCAAAGCATATGGCAAGTGGCATGCTCAGCAGATGGGTACAGCTGTGCATAACAACCATGCAGGTGTTTAATTTTATACTTGGCAAGTTCAGTAAGCAGCATTCAAACATTTGAGGGTGAGGAACTGGTGTGAAGGAGGGTTTCAAAGACACATGCCACTGAAAGATGGGAGATTATTCTGCCACTCTTAAATTACTCAATCAACTTCACTGCTTCTGTGCTAAATCCCAGTTTGGATTACAAGGGCAGATATATAATCTGCAAGGCTTTCCAGAGTAATCCCTCTCTCTTGCTTCCATATTTTTTTAAAGGCTAAGTGTACTCAGCAGCAGCTTTCTATCTCCTCCCAGACTAGAAGCAGTTCCTATTCTTTGACTCCTATTCCAAATAAAACAGGCACTGAATGAGTCAGAGATTACAAACCAACCCATCCCAGGTAGGAATTTGTCACTGCCAAAGCCAGGAGCTCCCCAGACATGTAAAGAAGTCACTAGAGAGGTTGCATGAACAGAGAGAAACCCAACATGCAGGACTTCACAGAAAAAGTATAAACCCAGAAAACTAATTACTGAGATCGTCAGAAGAAAAAAGCATTTTCATTTTAAGTAGAAGTCTACCACAAACAACTAAAATGAAAAACGGTAATTCAACAAATATCCAAAGAAGGCTAAATTTTGCTTTTGACTAACAGCAGTTATCCTCTGCAACCCCAGTAATTTACAGTGTCATTTACCTGCAAGGACAAAATGGAGTAAGGCCAGGGAAACACAGGGGAAAATGGCAAGTATTTGGCATCTTGCATATAAAATACACCAAAAGAAGGAGCTCTAGCAAAGGAGAGGATCAGTATAAAACACAGCTTGAAAGGGAACATTACTGAAAGGTAAAAGTGGCACTATGATAATCTGCATGAATAGGTATTATCCAGACATTTATTACAGCTACAGACAAGGAAAGAGACAGAATGTAGATGAGGCACGAAGCAGAATGTGCAGTTTCAGAGCACACAAGTGTGTGTTGATGTTAAAGTGATTCAGAAACTGCTGCTATTACTTTTTCTCTCATTTTCAGGTACTACAGTACATTAAAGGTTAGCTAAAAATATATTACACACTTTCATAATATTGCTTTCTCACATATTCCCTGATATACTATACATTTTCAAATTAGAATAGAAATATCCAGCAGACTCCTTCTGTGCTTTTCTATGCAGAGAAAGAGATTTAAATATTCTTGTTTAACCATCTGAATATAAAGAGGAATGGAGCTGCTTAAGAATTCCTTCCATCAGTATTTCTCAGACTTTCTCAGACTAAAAACACAGCCCTCCTTTTGGCTCTTTGTTTTTATCTGCTTGCAAAGTCTGAGATAGTTGGTAGAATATTCTGAACAATTTAAAGCTCCTTCTACTACTTTGCAGTTCCTTTAGCATATTTCTGTATGCATACTTCAAGAAATGGTATGGCACCCCACAGCTGGAGAAACAGTGATGACAATCATAATTGAAACACACTGGAGTTTAACACAGGAATAAGGTTCCATGCACTAAGCCAAAGATTTATAAACAGATGGGTTTTTTTCTTATTCAGGAAAATAATTTCTTTGAGCTCAGTCAGACTGTTAATGCCTCCAACTCCATAAGGACTTTAGGTGCTCTGTGAGTGATTGATTCCTATGGTAATGAGTGAAGCATCATCCAGAGTCCCCTAACAAGTCCATTCCAAGAAACCTAAGAGATCCACAGGTCTTAGAACTTGCTAAGAGATTAAATTCTGAGAGCACTTTTGTGAACAATACTGGCTTTCAATCCTGTGATTCTGGGAATTTACTGTCTGAAAGGGGAACCCTCTGTCACCGTTGAGAGATACCCTTGTGAACTTAAAACACAGGGTTCTGGAATCAAGGATTTACTAGACTAAAACCAAGGTGTCCAATAGAACAAAATATTTCTCATATATCCCCATTTTGAGTATCACTAAATATTTGCTAACAGGAAAAGAAGCTTTCTATGAAATAACATTATTCAGCAACTCCTAATTTAATTAAATACCTTCAATACCCAACCTAGACATTTATTTTTCTTTTTGTATCACTCAAACTGAAGAGTTTTCCTGCTATTCATAGTAGCCAGAGTTCAAACAACTCTGAGAACATTCTTTTCCTAAAGAATACAGATCGAGTGCGTTATCAGTTTATTACACATGATAACCATTTATAAATCTACTGTCTAATAATAAGTTGTTCAGCTACCTGTAAAGCAAGTAAGGTTACCTTTAGCTTTTCAACTATCTAGTTTATCTTAATAATACCTCTCTACTGTTTCCCCTGAGGCAAGGATCACAATGTGGAAACTTTGAAGGGCTCCACTGCACAATTGCTTTATATCCAGCAGCAGAGTTCCAGAAATTGGCAGGAGCCACACAGTGACACCCATGGGTATCTCCCAACACAGTGAGATTATTTGTGCTAAGTAATATTGCAGGTAAGGAATATGTTTGCACAAATATATCTGCCTAACATTTCCTGACTGAAGTAAATCTGTACACATCTATATAGAGAACAGGTTATCTTTGTTTGATGAAGTAAACTCTTCTTTCAGCTGAGATCAATCCAAATCTTTTAACATTAGATTTCCAATACCGAATTTCCAACATTAAATATTAGAATCTATTCCAATCATGAAATGTTGGTAACTTTTCTTAAGCATGTTTTCTTCTAAAATTTGACTAAGATAATTGTCTGGATGGTTTTGAAATCCGTGTTTTTAATGGCAAGTATGTTATATATGGAAGAACAGTTAATAAAAGGAAATATTAAAACAATAGTGTGACTTGCTTTACCTACAGGCTGTAGCTTAAATGAAAACCAAAGGACCATTATCCTCAAAATACATCCATGTAAGACAAAGCTTTAATTCGTCACATATTCCTTTAAACCACACTTCATTTAGTCAGCATTTTGATTTCCAAAAATGTCACTGTTCTATTTCTGCAATTAAAAGATTATTTTGTTTAACATTTAAAGGCTTCCTTTTCAGCAATAAGCAAATTGTCTATTTGTATAGCAGAAGAAACACCAATTATATCTTGGAGAAATACAAATATAAACAGAATAAGCATGCAGGACAAAATAAAATTAGAGTCTAAAAATGTTAGTAAGAAATAGCACAATTTATATTTACAAAATTCATATAGAATATAAGTGAACGAAGCTGTGTATCTAAAGTTAACTTTTATGACAACCTATACTTCTATAAATATTTATTATCAACACAGCATATCTAACCAGCTAAACCATTCTAGCCATATTTGCATTTCAGAGTGATTATATTTGCAGCTAGCATATTAATTTCCTCCAAATGAATAATTTATTACAGTTATTTTTCATTTCTCCCTTGTGTGTATTTTCAAGAAAATGGTATCCTAAGGCTTGAATAATTACCAGCAGAATACTAGATATTTACCTTGATCTTTGTTCATAATACATGTATGTTTTCAGAGCTTCCTAGTATTTTCTACAGCAGACAACATTGGGTAAGACTGGAAAATAAAACTACAAGATGATTCAAATTCTCTTTGAATCAAAACGATTTGAATTTGCAATACCAACACTATGCAGTTATAAAGGAGCATCCCTTCTGGTCTGTGTAGATAATCTGGGGGTAGAATCTCAACCTACATTCTCTAGTTTTATCAGAGACAGTCTTGTGAGACACAGGTAAGATACTGCTGGACTTTTCTTGTGTGAAACAGGACTGCAGTCATGGGAAATAACTTTTCAGGTTTAAAAAAAGTAAATAAGGACAACTCCAGCTGATCCTTTTATTTTTGAGGGGAATTTCATCTTTGGCACTAGCACCTCCCATTTGTCCTGGCAGTACATCTCTTCTGTGGCTGTGTCCATAGAGAGAAGCCTACAGCATCTCACCCCACATGGCTTCTCAGGTCAGAGATCAGCACAGGCAGCTGCAGATTTATTAGTACTCTGTAAGATCTACCACACTGTTCTTTATTTGAAGTGGATTATACTTTGGGTTGAAAATGCGGAGAAAGGGGATGGAAAGTTGATACAAAAGCTGGTCTTCTAATGAGCAGCATTACAGTCATGAGCACTGAAACTCTGATATTTTTGTGTTCCCCTCTTAAAGCTGCTTGGTTTTCTTCTATATGTTTAGAGCAAAATCTATAAAACCTGCCTTAAAATTTGAAAACTGACAGTGGCAGTTTCCACGATGGGTCTGAAGGAGCTCACTGGGGCAGAGCTAGGATGCTGGCTTCCAGTTACACTGCTACACCTGAGCTGGGAACATACTGGTAAACAAGACCTACCAGAGAAAAGACAGCCTGTATTCTATAAAGGGAAAATTATGTGTCCTGTGCAGGACACTTCTGAAGAAAAAGTAGATAAGGGTCATCAGTGAATACCTGGAACAATGAAATTATTACTCTGAGATCCTTGAAAAATAAACAAACAAACCAACACCAAAAAAATCTTCTATAGGAGTGACCACATGAAGCCAGATATAGACCAGGTGTGAACATACGGCTCCATTTTTCCAGGGATATTTATTGTAATGCTATGATCTGATTCAGAGTTCTTTCAGTCTTTGTGTGCAAATTACTTCCTAATTCTGTAATTCTAATTTTGTAAAGGTGAAGAAAACAATGTAAGGAAACCATATGTGTCTCCTGCTTTCTGGCCAGCACAGGGCCCACCCGTGGTGCCCCGTGTCCTCTCAGCTTTGCAGCCCATATGCCAGCTCTGGCTGCACTTCACTGTCCAGACACCACCAACAACCCCACTGGGTGAGAATCTGGAGAATTCTTACCCTAGACAGTTATTATCCCCAAAAGACAACAATTTTCTGAATGTAAAATAAGCTGCTTCTTGCTCTGCTTCTGTTAAGCTGCTGCACATCAAAATCTTTGTGAAGTGTCAGAATTTCAGTAATCATTGTAGTTCAGTACCCACTACTCTTCAGATGCAGCATTTACTGTTTCCCAGCTTCAGCACGTAAGGTACAAACTGCAAGTGAATAAAAAAAGCCAGCTCTCTTAGAGGGCAGAAAAATGTGTTTTCTTCACTGTAAACTACATCTAAACATAAAATGGCAACTACCCAGGCAGCAAAAGCATTTCTTTCCTTTTAAACATGCAAAACAGGCTGATTCAGTAACCAATGTATACCGTACAAACTGTGCATCTACTACTGCTTTTTCTTACAGAAACTTGCTAAGTATGAATGTAACATACATAAATGCACCACCTTCTAGACCCTAAGCCTGTCAGCTTTCCTTATAATAATATTTATCATTTAAAAAAAAACCTGAAAGTTTTCATAAGAGCTAAAGCATGAGGAGTTACAGAATAAGCTGAAGATGTAATTTACTGCTATCATTCTGCATCTGATGTTAGCAAAAGACTGATCAATGAACACATTTCCAGCTGGCTTTAGCATTTAACAGGATCTATGGAACAACTGTCAGAATTTTTAATACTCACAGAGTCAGAGTGGCACGAGTAAGACAAATTATATGAGTAAGTGGCACAAGAATGGACTGGTAAAGCACCTAGAGAGTTATTTTTAAGGACTGCAGCAAGAAATACTCCAATTAGGCTATGTAAATTACCAAAATGTAACTATCATTACTGAAATGAGAATTTCTCTTGTTACCATAAAAAGAATTAATCCTACAGAATAGAGAAATATATGCTCTTTGGACTTATTAAAATAAATGTTACAAGTTTTAATTAAATGAGTCTTAAATTGCAATAATTACCTAGAAACACTGAACAGATGAGCACAGGTGAACAGTACACACATCAAAGCACGTAGTGAAGGAAATGAGAATAAATGCTTGATCTCTCTTAAATGCTGCATCTTCAACCTGGTATCAGCTCAGCCAACAAACACAGCTGATCTAATTAAACATCAATACAGGTTTATTATACAACCAAACAAAAAGCAGTAGACAAGTGTGAGGAGCACTAAAAGAAGACAATTAATTTTGGAGAAGATCTAATTATGCAATGACGAAACCAAAACTTACAAACTGGATCTGCTCTGCTTTAACACTTCTTTCCAGGTTTTTATTCTAGAATATTTTTAACAATTGTAAAGGATGCAAAAAGGAACTGTTGATCGGAAATAATTTTTCATAATAAAGAAATCAGCAAAAAGGAAAGGTAGTGTCCAGCAGAATAAATGGCAGCTGCAGCAGAGACAAGCTTTTATAATTAACCTCTCAGAGCAAGCAGCATATTCATTGCTTTTCATAAAAGGTGTGAAAATCAAACCAAATCTCATAATTAAGTCCCCCTTTCTAATCCATTTCAGGTTGACAAACACATTCCTAAAGTCACTGACATCAGCATGGCTCTGCTGACAGCCCCACAGCCCTCCTGCAGCTCACCCAGTGATTAGTCTTGTCCCTTGTCCCTTTTCCCCACTCTGCTGTTGAGGGGACCCTTCCCTGCCCACCCTGGTTTCTCAAAGGCACGCACAGGCTCCCACCCTCTGCTACCCATGCTCCTCTTACACCAGCTGCCAATGTTCCTCTGATTAATTTTTATTAGCTATAATTTAAAAGTATAACTATAAATGCTTCTAGTAAATACACAAGTGACATTTTAAGGCAGTCAGTGAAATAAATTGGTGTTAAAGAACATTCTTCATTATCTGGTTTCTCCATGATTTTTCCCATGTGGTTGTCTCTCTGCTTGATCAGGGATTTCTTTCTCCTCCCTTGGCTGTTGTCTATACAATGACATGCTTAGACACATCTGAGAAATTCAAGTTTCTCATTCTCCTCACTCATGTCTATCTCAATGCAATTCTCTTTCAGTTCTCTTTTCTTCTCAGACAATTCCTTGTTAGTTCAAATCACCTGTCACTTATCTTGATAGATTTAGCTGGATGCAAACTGAGAAAGCTGAGATAATTCTCAGTTCTTACCATGGCATTCTTTATTTTACCATTCTGATATTCTACATACCAATACTATGGTTTCCAAACTTCAATTTAATACCATGGATTAAGAAATTACAGATATGTTAAAGATTACATGCTCAGCATTTAGAATCTCGCCCAATAAGGGTGGTACCTGAAAACACATTGCTTTGGCAGGCAGTGAAATTCAAGGCTAAAAGAGTACTTTGAACACTTATTTAGCAGTCACAGATCTTTAGACCCCTCACATTAGAGTAAAAATTGCCTACAGATATTTAATATCCAGAATACGACTAGTGCACTACTAAAAGCTCTCTAATATTATTAACAAGTTGACACTGTAGGACAAATAAATGAAATGGAAGACAACTATTGGAAGCACAGTAACTACTCAATCCAGCAAAAAAAAAGGAGCACTTTTCTAAATATTAGTAGAAAAAGCTGAAGTTTAAAGAGGTTTCCCTTTTCACAAGATATATTATAAATAAATTATGGCTCATAACATGATTTGGGCAGGTATTAATCCATCGTGTCTTCAGGGATTTGTGTAGAATCCTTTTGGATGAATGCAGTCAGACCTTTGGTTATCAAACACCCCTAAAATCATGCCATGGTTGTTTGTTCAATTATACTCCTAAAAATATTTCTCAAACACAAACTAATAAATCCTTCCTTAGCAATATCTTTACAATCATGGCAATATGTTATTTAGTTTCAGTACATTCAGACTAAAAGTATTAATTTTTACCTCATTTAATAAACTTTCCCCAGGAGGATTCCTTTTGACAGAGTACATGCTCTGACAATATCTTCAAAAACAACAATACACTGCAAGCAATATTCCTAATTGTGAAAAAGTTCATAATTTTGGAAATGGGGACTTAACTATATTTGTAACTCCTAAAATTCATTGTCTACCACTCTGCCCCAAACCTCCAAGCTAGTAAGGAACAGGAATGCCCTTCTGTTTAGGCTGGCAGCACCTCCACCATATGGAGATTATCTTCAATGCAATAACATGATAAACTCAAAGCCCATTAAAAGCACTGCTGAAAGAACACAGGAAATCCTGAGCTTAAGAAAAGCTAGAATGGGAAGGATGTAATTTAATTTTATTGACATCTTAGACACAATTATTTTTCTCTGAAATAACACACTATCATTTATTTTAATCAGATACCATGCCTTGCATGTATTAATATATGCACACAGCATATAGCTGTGTGGAACAAGAGAAATAGAGGGGGGTAGAGCACCAAGCTGCTGTTTTTAAGTGTAGGAGACAAGCATCAATTGGTGGCAAAACAGCATGGGCTGACAGTGCAATTAAGTTTAAATTATCCAGTATTAATTTTGCATGTATGTCCCTGGCACCTGCAGTGTATCAGATACCAACTCAGGAAGTACCTGCACAGAGATGAATTTCACTGCACCAGTTTTGAGGCTGGATTTCCAGACTAGCCAGGGGGCTTGGCCATACAAAGACTTAGCAGTAACATGGTCATTGACTGGATGAGAAACTTGATGGGCAAGTCAAGTGATTTCATGCCACTAAGGAAGACATCAGCATAAAGGAATCTTGACTCAATGAACGTGCCTGTCCCAATCTTAAGAATAATGGGGGCAGAAAGAAAAAGAATGAAAGCAGGGTTATGATGCTGAAAGAAAATAGCTACATATAAGAGCATTATTTTTAAATAGACAAAGACATATTTATATATATATTACAGGCTTAATGCCATGCCTACAATTTACAAGTGGCTTTGAAAGTTCACTGTGACAGCATTGGGATCTCTTGATAAATCTAAGACTGTGAAAGAAAAATAGCACTGAAGATAGAGAGTGGAAAAGGGAAAATACGCTGCACAATTAGAGATAAACTGCTCAATATAAATGTATTTTAAAAAACTATTGATGTTTGGTGGACTTTCAACCATAGAACATAATACTGTGGAACTGAGGTGGCTGAAAATCCCCTCCAAAGTCTAAGATATTTCTTATGTCTCAATATGTCATACAGATACATTTAGCACTACTATCATGGTTTGCTTAGCTGGTACTAATATTCAAAATGAATTAAAAGAACCTCCAAATATTGAGGGGCTTAACATAATCACTTACTAGTTTTTTCTTTTCTCCTAAAAGATATATTTTTTCATTTTGAACCTTTATGGTTCAAGTTCTCTCTCATTTCTGAATTCAGAAGGTAAATGCTCATCAAAGAAAGAAAACCTGCTAAATAATGACCAGCATCTGGATTCAGGCAAGAAAAAAAAGGATGAAAACTTACAAATAAATTTTTTTGGTAGTTCAAGGATTTATGTAATTATGTTTCCTAATTTGTATAATTAGAGGTAAGGTTCATACTGAACTTTTTTAAATTTGTGATCAAAAAATTTACACAGTTTATATTAATACAAAAACTCTCCTGAGCAAAGATAGATACAAATGTAACAGCTGGAGGTATTTGAGTCTGAATACCTTGACAGCAAATCATCACTTCTTCTTTAGATCACTGGGAGCAATATTAGGCCCTTTAAGAAAATAATAGGATATGTCCTTGAAAAAAAAAATTACAGAAATACTGAAAAACTTGGCTAACTAGAGACTAGTTCATACTATCTAGTTGGAGAGTTCTAAATTCTGTTCTGGTTTAACAACACAGAGGGGCCCCTGAAGAAGACAAATCAGAACAATTCCTAGTTGTGCCTCACTCCATTACTGGCCACAGCGTGGATAACATTAGCTGGCCAGAAAAGCACTCTCCCTTCTCTCTTCAAATAACAGCCTAAGGAACATCCACTGACTCAAACTAGATTTTTTGCAAGCTCTGCAAGCCTGCAAATGGTTGACCATCTATTCTGTGGTTTTGCAAAGTTTGCTCTCACTCTCCTTCCTAAGTGATTAAAAAAAAAAAAATCAATAACCTATAAGTAAACATTTGTATTAACTGATGTCCAACATAGTGTCTATTTTAAATGCCAATAAAAATCTTCCAAATGGATTACAAAGTGAAGTACATTTTATACGTTACAAAAATGGCACTTTTGGCTCTACCTGCTTGTACGTGGTAACAGTTATATAAAGTACAAATGCACTCCTGCCATTTATTCTATTAAATGCTCTTCAAACAAGTGACTTTCTGTTCAGAATACCTGCAGTTTTTAAATGGAATTTTATTGCTAGGAGATTGAGAAAATAGACTTTCAGGGCATCTCTGTTGAAAACCTACTGACAGCTTCTGTAAAATGCAGATCCATCACAACCTGTGTTAGATAAGAAATGGCCCTTCTGAATACAGTCTGTCATTAATGAAGTGTAGCACACAAGAATAAGAACAATTATGCTTTTTAGTTCTCTCAGAGTTTCACTCTTACTTTTCCATAATTCTGCTATTTATAGTCTCTGAGTTTAGAAGTTCTGCTATGGCTGAACTGCCATGATGCTGAGAGTGCTGGCCTTGACCCCAGGAAAGAACAGGAACATTTTATCAGGTAAAACCCACTGGCATCTCTGAGAAGTTACTTACATGTGCTTATTATTAAGTGTATCAATCAAATTGATTTAGTAGGTTAAGATACTATATCACTTTACAAGCTAAGTATTCATTCTATGCCTCTTTACAGATAGGAAAACCTCACAGGAGGTCAATGAATAATTGTGGACCAGGAGAGTGGAGTCAAACTTTCATCCTCTTTGATGCAGACTGTATCTTTTTCTTCCTCTCTCTGCAGCAGAAATTTCACAAGCTTTTTTTCAGTTAGAATTGTATTAACCATGGTTTACACTGTTTGCTTTCTTTTCACCTTCTGCTTACCACTAAATGTAATTCTCCTCTATTATCAAACCATGTGACTTTGGGGCACATTTTTGACCTTCGTATCCCAGTGACATCATTCCTGTTTGTTGTAAAAGCCTTACAAAACTATTCTTGCCTATCTTGAACATTCAAACATGTTTTCTTCTGCTTCAACTAACACCTGTGCTCCAACAGTTATCTTCTGCTCACTTTCTCAGTCATTTAAGGCACCAAATAGGCAACTGCTTTCCATATGACATCTTCTAGATACATCTTTCTCTGTAATGTACCTACTTTGGCACATTCTAACTTCAAACACCTTAAAAAAACATTTCATTATACCAAAAGAGTAAGATCTGAACAACTAGACCATGTGGTTATCTGTGGAGCTCCTTCTCATCTCAAACCTTCTGAACATGAGAATGCCATCCACTTGTTTCCTACTCTATGCAGAAATATTTTTGTTGCTGGGTACTATGCAGCATACAGGAAGCCAGGTGTTTAACCAAATGCTAGAGTGATTGAAAAGAAATAAATTGCTCTGCTGCAAGCCTCTGATCTTCATTGTGCTCTCTTTGTAACATGACATTTGCTGTTTGGATGGAACTGCAATTGACTCAAGCAAATATAAGTATTTTCATTTCAGATTCTTACCTTCTTGGAAATCTGGCATGTAGGAAGTTGCAGCTTTAACAAGCAGAGTGGAAGTGAAACACAGAAGTCATTCTTCACATGAGCAACCTATCCATGCAGATCCCATGAACTTTTAGCAGCTGAATGATCCCTTCTCCCAGCCAGAGACAGATGAGCAGAGAAGAGCAATCCATCCTCTGTGAAGACTGCAGTGTCTGCAGGGAACTCCCTGCCCATGGTCTTAACCCAGGACCATGGAATATGGACCACAAAACCACAGCTGCAGACCACCTGTAAGAGATGAAAGTTTAACCCAGAGTCATTCTCACATTTTTAAAACTGTGAACACAGCAGCAAAATTTAAAAACCCGAAAGCTTCCCCAACACTTTGAAAGCACATGGAAATCCTGTGGCACATGCTGAAAAATTCTGTTAGAGAGAGCAGCAACATCTTAAAGTCAGCAAAGAGATGACACTTATTAATCCCTCAGGGCACCACAGAATAATAGAAGCTAATTTGAAAAGAGATAAAACCATGTGGGCAAATGAAGGTGAGCCTCTACTATGGACTTAGATGTGTAAAAGACATTGCTGATCCTTTTAGGAATATCTGCAGAACAGTTTTATGATGTACATCCAGTCTGGCTGTAAAAAGAGACATTACAGAAGAAGTTAAAACAAAATCACATTCAAAATAATATTGATCAAATTGCAAGATCAGTGACCAGTGAAACACGTGCTTCTTCCTGTGGGTCCTTATCACTGATTGACTGTAGGAACCATTCGTGTGAATGTGTTCTCCTAGTGGGTTATCAGAACTGACTTCTGAATGACAATGTTTCTCCTCCAGGCTTATGCAGCCGCAAAAGTGCAATGAATGAAGGTTTGCTGGACTTTAAAGTACAAAGGTCATTTGAAGGCATCAGATATATACTCTCATAGCTCCACAGAGAATGGCTTATTTTTGCAAAGAAAATATATTTGACAGTAACTTATACTTTAATTGTGACAGTTAATTAGAAGGAAACTATAAACCTCTGACAAAGAGCAAACCAACATATATTCCCAAGTGAGCTGCTGTACTTTGCTTCTGTTTTCATGTGTATCATGCACATCTTCCTTTGTTTCTCATCAACAGTAGCTTAACGGTACTCTAGCAAGCAAGCAGGCATAGTACATCTACAAGACTCTTACCAAAGTATCTTTAAATGTGGGAAAGCAGATTAAAAGTTGAGTAAATGATAAGAAGAGTAGCAAAGAGCTCTGACTTTGTTGTCAGCAAAATGGCAACAGTGTAATACTGACAAGGCTTAAAGGACTTTTTGAAATGGTATTCCCCAGCACTCACATGCCAGCAGCTGTGAGCCTGCAAAATCTTCCCATTGAAGATCCACACATCACAGGGGAACAAAAGTGAGACAAGAGCTTTAACTGGGACTAGAGGAATATGTGAGTGCTTGAGGGCTTCTCTGGGAAGCTCTATGTGAGCAATGTCTGGCAGTGAGCACCCCAGAAGCCACTGGGCTCATTGCTCCCAGGAGCACTGGCACGTGCATGGTTTTAGGCACAAGAGCAATCCAACAAAATTAATTTTTCGTCCCTTCTCCACAGCTATAGAGTGAAGCTATTACTGGAGAAAGAAAGAAAACAGCTTCATGTCTGACTGGCACAGCTGCTGAAGGTCTCACAGAATATTAAACAATGAAGTTTTACAGAGTGTTATAGGAAGAAACCGTGAAACCTGATGAGGTTGAAGTCAGTATTTCACTGTCAGAGACAAGAAACTGCTCTAGTTACTGGCTCAAACTGAGTTCATGGCCAGTGTTAACTACCATACCCAATAAATATTCTGTCACTCCTGACATTCTTGTCATTTGCAGGGATACTGAAAATTTTCGCTCATTTCTATAGTGAGTAATTTATTAGACACGCTTAGAAGTACTCAGATATCTAGAGAGCAGGAAATGCTCAGTCATTGCTGAAAAACACTGCAGAAAATCTGAAAGACTGGAGGCGAACATACTGTTCAAATAGTTTCCCTTCTACACCTCTGCATTGCTGCAGAATGCTGTGTTGACATGGTGAAGCTTCCGGGATCTTACAGATTATTCTTTAAAAATTCATCTAGTAAGTCCAGTTCATCTTACTAAAGTGGTAAATATTCCTGAATGGAATAACGATTATTTTTAATAACAGTTACTTTTAATATCTGGCACTAAAAATTCGAAGTAGATAGGTGCAAAGAAAATAAAAGACATAGTTCTGCTCCACCAGTCAGGAAGGGAAAAAGAGTTGTCTTGGCTTTAAAAAGAGTTTCCCCACTTACTGCCTCAATTGATGAAACATGGCAGGAGTGTTACTGTTGCCTACAAACCTCACCATAAAGTAGACACCTCTAGAGATTAATTTAGTAGTTACCACCAGAATCTTATTCATAAGTTGTTTCTTGAAGCTGTTTCGGTCATTTTTAATACAGCATATTTGACAGGTTAGGACAGATGTAAAATCACTTTTCCATTTTTTATCTTGCAATTAAAATATTCACAGTGAGCTTTCTTGTCAGAGACTACTGAAAGACACAAATACATAATTGTGAAATATCGTCTTAAATAGATTTATTTTATGATAAAATAAATTATTCAACACTGAGGGACTAAAGGGAGTTCAACACAAATAAGAAATACTTAAACATAGATTGCAAATGTACAGGTACTTGAATTTTAAAAAAAAAACATGTTTTGTCATTTAGTAAGTATATTTTATGGTGATAACACATATTAAATATATATATATATACACACACACAGAGACATCTTCTTCCTTGCCAGAGTGCTACTCAAGCCAGACTGAACAGCAAAAGTAAATCACCACTATCTCTAAGTATGAATACTTGGAAAAAAGCCTGTTATGCAGGAAATTGGGGTAATAGCTTTCTCCTAATGGGAGGTGGACCATTAATGACATTATAACATCAAGGACTGCACTTCTAAGAAGCCCTAAAATCAGCAAAATATTTTTTGGATTGACTGACAAAGATTTTGCCAAATTCCTGGTAACAGACCAGTTCAAACAGAAACAGCTCTTCCAACTTTTTATGTTCTGTGTGTGGCAGAGTGAGCAATCCACAGAACTGTGCCCTCAGCACAGGGCGAGCCAGGCTACAGCCTAAAGCCATGGCACAAAGCAGACCCCTCTGCGGGTGGGGGGGAGCACCAGAAAGAAAATGTCTTCCCCAGCTATGCATCTTCCTGACAACAGATTCTTCTACTTAAGAAACCCAACAAACTAAACAAAACAACACCCCCAAAAACCCCCAGAACCCCAAACAAGCTAACCTTTGTCTTCCCAGCACGTTTGTCTTTCTTTTCTAAAATTAAGTTCTCAGGCCTCTCCAAGAAAAATTGGTTTTGCAGTCTTAAATGAAGGAGTCTTTCTTCTTCCCTCAAGTCTCTTTTCAACTCCCTGCTCCAACCCCTTTCCTCTAACTGAGTTAAAGAGAGTAAATAGGTTGGATTCATTACAATACCTCTGCTCCTCCAGAAATGATCCCAACAGGCTTTGCATAATTTGACTTCAAAGAGCTGAGTGGTCCCAACTGCTTATAAAATTAATGGGAACTGAGCACTGCAACTCACAGAATTAGGTCCATTCAGTAGCACTCAGACAACATCAAATGACTGTTCTCAGTGCAGAAATGAAACCATCTCTGAGACAAAATACAGAAATATATCCATTTTCCCTTTTTCTCTTATTCTTCAAAAGCAGCTTCAGATCCCAAGTGGGATGCTCACCAAGTTTGAATATGTCTCCTGAAATATTTTCCTGTTTTATTTTTTAAACCCCACCCTGTATGACACCAAGGATGGAAAAAAAAATAAAAAAGAAAGATCTGTTTGTCCAGTTTGAAAAGTTAAGCTGTCTTCTAGTTTGAAATAACAGACACAGGACAACCCCTACAAAAGGAAAATGCCTCACCATATAATCAATAAAATGTAATCCTGGAATCACAAAAATAAAATTTCTCAAACAAGCCACTTGGTACTTTCAATAAATATTTTTGAAAGTGTAAGAAAAATCAGATTTAATACAATATGAAATAGATATACTATTAACTTAACAATTAACAAATTGAAAGCAGCTGTTAAAAGGCTATATGTGGACTGCTACTGTTAATTGCTAATTATAACCATTCTTAATGCTTTGTCATGCATGAGTTACAGATCAACTCCTAACTACAAACCTTATTCTTTGCTCTTGCTGTGTATAATAGTGGCACACTTGTAGTGTTGTAGGAAAGGTTTTCTCAACACTTCCACTATAAACCTCTTACCAGGACTTGAAATTTTGTCATAAAAATATACTTCAGGATGCAAATTGGCATAGAAATTCTCCATCTCTCGTAACTACAGTAAGCATGTCACAAAGATAAAACCTCAGAAAGGCTGAGACTGGAATGGAGATCATCCACTCCAATCTCCTTAGGCAGAGCAGGGACAGTGACAGCAGACATTGCTGAGCCCAATTGAGAACTGAATAACTATACACAGAGCATCCAAAAGCTGTTTGACTATGATGACCACGAGCTCACTTACACTGGACCCATACCATTCTTGTTGCTAAATTTCACATGGCTTGAAAGTCAAGTGAATTTGAATTTTCCAGCCAAAAGAGATGCCCGTGGTGTTTAACAAACAGTGTGTAGGACCACAGCAGATGGCTGAATGGCAAACTGCACAGCTGTGGGGTCCCATCACCCCTCTGTGGGAAGGTGTCTTGAGGGTTACAAGGCAATACGGCTTCTGTGATGGAAAAATCAAAGTATAACCCATTTTTCTTAGATAATGAATCAGTGTCAGAGGTGTGTAAGAAACATGCTGATCTTTTCTTGCTGGAGCCTTGATTCATGCACAGCTCTGAGCTGTTTCTTCTATTTGTCTGCAGCCTCTCACAAGAGCACAAAGGCAGTAAGTGGAAGTCCATGCTGTTACTGGGAAAATCTTATCTCTTTGGGTTTGGTTTAAGTACATTATCTGAATATGTATAAGTGACAGTCAAGTCATCGATCTCCATGTTGATTTAGCACAATTTTACTATGTTTTGGTATTTTTTTTTCAAATTGTATCAGCAAAATTCCCAACTTGTTTATATGTTTTTTGGGCTTTTGGGGTTTTTGTTTTGTTTTGGTTTTTTTTTAGTTATTACCAGTGATAAACTTCTAAACCTTACAGACAATTGTAGGCTCAACCATGCATTATTTCTGTTTGCTCTATCACTTCAGTTTTCTTTCCAAGTCCTCTGTGATCTTGAGCAAATGCATACAAATCTTTTGTACAGTTTTGCCTTTATCTGTGGGAAGACTGTCTTCTTTTGATCCTTCTTATTTGCACTGGTCAGTCCTCTTACTGATCACTGACTTTCTGAGATTTCTAATGATAAGGACATCCACATTTCCTCTTTTTTTTTTTTTTTTTTGGGAACATTTGTACATGACCTGTCTACTGGAACAGCCATTATATACTTGGAACACAGATAAAAAGTTAACTCTGATAAGGGAATAGACATGTTCCTGTGTATTTGAACTAAAGCTCCACTCAGGACCTATTTGAGAATCAGGACATTTATGGCAATCCTTAATTCTCTTATTACTCATACACTCCTTCAAAGTCACAAAGACAATAGCAAAGCTTACATATTAAATGTTTATTTATAATGCTGCCCTGGGTTGATATAACCTCTGCAATTCATAATCTCAACAGGTATCTTGGAAAAAATAGGTGCCAGCTTTATCGATTTAATACAGGCCTTAGGACAATGGAAAAGAATTCAGTATGAAACTGCTTTTTGTTCTTATTGTCACTCCTCTCATCTCAAGAAGAGATGGAACCTTCCTCCAAACCACAAGTAGCAACAGGTTTACATTCTGTATCTTCAAATTCAGGGCTGCCACAGAGCACTTAATAGAGACTTGGTGGCTTTGTTAAAAGACTGATTCCACTCACATACACACAGAAAGAAAAAGAAAATCCATATCGAGAACAGACTCTAATTAACAGATCTCTCTTCAGCACAGATGAGTACCCAGAGATGAAAAGCCTCAGATTACCTACTTCTGCTGATAAAGTGCAGAAATGAAACCCTGATCAGCTTTGGAAAGGCATTCTGTTGCATTTAGGTAAACAATTAACAAATGTGCATTTCTTAAGTGACATCAAAATGAGAATTAAGACTTAAGTTTTGGAACTTTTATCAGACATCCTATGATCCTTCACATTATCAACATTTTGTCATCATTGCTTCCTCCTCCCTCCCCCCCTGCCCACCTTTTTTTTTAATTTGGTTTGGGTTTTTTAATTATCCAAGCTGGCAAGGATTATGTGCTTTCCAGCATCCTCAATATTGTACCAAAACTAAGACCTTTCACACACTTCTGCCACAAAGTCAGTATTGAAAGCACTGGGATATTTGTCACTCTGCTTCCCATTTCCCTCAAACTAATCATCAGTCTCCAAAAAGAGATAACTTTCTTCATTTTAGAATCAGGTATAGGTGTTCTATCCTTTTTATGTGCTGAATTCAACTTCACCTCTTTCTCAAATTTCAATCTCATCAGCCCCTCAGTCCAACACTTGCAAATATGTATGCAAAGAAATGAATGAAACAACAGAAAACAACAGCAATGAAACAACAGCAAAGATTCCAGTGTAAGGAGTCTGGACTGCAAATGTGTCATCCACCTTTAGTGTCCCCAGACTGGTGCAGTACAGGATGCTGCTAAGGTGTGCATCTCAGGAAACTCAGATACTAGAGCATTTCACTTAGTCACCCACTCTTACTTTAAACTATGTATCAACTTTTCTTTTTTATTAGGTGGAGAGGGATTGAAAACTACCTTGGCTGGTCTCAGTTTGAGGTATCTGAATTCCATGATGATAATGGACTTATCCATGTCTCATTCAAGCTTTAGGGACAATAGAAGGCTTTAGAGACGTGTTGGATTATAAATTTGAATCTTAAATATTGGCTCATCATGGTTCACGGTTCTTTTACTTTATCAGACCTGTAAGAAATTTAATTATTGTTCTAATCTATTTGCTTAGAATTAAGCTAAAGGATTCTCATTATATCCAACATTCAGAACCTTCTTTCCAATCTGTGCTTGCCTTTTGCATTGTCAAATAGCCCATCCTGTGCAGACAGCTGAATTTGCTCTAGATTTTGTCAAGCTTATGCCACAAACACATATGGTACAAAAAATACTTCTTCTCTGTGTTCCTTATTTAAATCTGATAAAGGAAAACATATCTGTACTGTTGAATATGTTGATAAAAGCTTTTATGAAGGTGAAACAGGAACTCGGAGGATGGGGGGGGGGGGGATGCCACAATGTAACTGTGCATGCACACACTACCTGGGAGGAGTCTTTTCACTGTTTCCCATGTTAAGGTCCCCAAACACTCATAGACTTGGTCAGAAGAGAATTGTGTAACCCCAGAGCCTGGGGCCCCAAACACAGACTCCCCTTAAGCCAAACTTCTGCAGCAGAGATCCTCAGAAAGCCCAGTTTAACACTGATGTTTTCTTCAGCTCCCTACTGTCACATCAGCATATCTTGATGAGTAAATCTGACCTCAGATTCTATTTACTTTTTGTTCCACATCCTCCTCTGTCTTCCTCTGCTTTGGATACTTGTGAAGCAAACATCCCACTCACTCCTACTTCTGTAATCTTGTGTGTTGAGGTACAGCCTCAGAGAGCACAAACCAGATTCCTTCAGTATGAAACAAAACTTCCACTAATGTACTTCACTAATTGCTATGTGATCCATAGGGCCAGACAGCTTTTCCAAACTGCGTATAACATGGTACTTCAAACACTTAACCAGTCCATTGATAGCTCTGCTTTGGCTGTACCACGGTGTCTGAAATGAGGACAAGGTCTTGCAGAGAACTCCCAGTGCTCTTCTCCTTTGAGCAGTCTCAGCCTCACTTCCCCTCAGTCCCCAGACCACTGCTTTACCCCTACACAAAATTCTGGCTAAGGACCATGCTGACACTTTTTTCAGTTTCATAGTAGTTTGAAAATTTAAATTATTTGTGTGGTGGATTTACTTTTAAATGAAATATATCTCAATGGTTCATTTAAACAACATTTCAAAAGAGAGGGGTGATTTTCTTTGAAGACTTTTTTTTTTTTTTTAAAGTCTGCAATCTTTACACAAGATGTAAATTTTATTTCCGTGGCTCTTAAAATTCTTAAGAGTTTTTTTGCTTACTGGTCTGCTCATCTACCCACTCCACTGATTTTAAGTGAAAAGCCTTGCCTGCCCCCACTTTGTGCCCTGCAAATCCTTTCCAAACCAGAAGCACAGAGACAGCAAAGCCCACAGCTGGGATGGTCCTTCCAACAGAAATATGAAATTGTAACAGCTAATAGTTCAATGAGAGTAAGGTCAAAGTGTGACAAATTCAGCCCTCTCAGGCCTTGCAGTGACTCTCTGAACTGTATGACAAGTGCTAATGTTCAACAAATGTTTTTCTAACACAGTGGAAAGAATATACTTTCACTGATATACTGATCTGTGGATTTGTGAAATGAAAGGCACTGCACAGCTGCATTTCTGATAGAAGTTTTATACCTCATTAATGCAGTACATAAACTGTATAATTATACTTCCATATGTCACTGCCAAATTTACACACTTTTACATACTGTTAGATTAAGATGGTTTCATTTCATTGCTCAGAAAATGGGCTTTTGAAAGTGTATTTCACTCAGACTTTTTGCATAGCAGAAAGAAAAAGCTCATGAAAGACAAGGGGTTCCTTGTGTAAATGCAGAAACTATTATACTCCCTGAAAAAAAAAAAAAAAAAGTGGCACTTTTACACTCTTCCAATACAGTGACCTTTTTAAGGTGTGGGCTGCAGCCCAGCATCTCCTTCCCCCACCAAAAGATACCATTTTGGAACCAATTCCACTGGATTATGCTAATGCTATCATGTGCAGCAGTGTCTCATGATCTGACCCACTTCAAGTCTGATGGGGTTTTGTTTACACTGGAAGACTTTGATCCAAAGAAGCAGGAGGATTACAGCAATGTCTAATTAGAATAAATTTTCAATTTATAATGAATAATGGATACACACTATTGGACACTGCTGCCTAGTGGACTGGGCAAAGTACCAGTAGGTCTGGGCTCTGCCCCATAAGGAAAAAATAAAAAAGAAAAGGAAAAAGAAAAAATAAAAGGAAAAATAAAAAGGAAAAGAAAAAAAGAAAAAAAAAAAAAAACCTAAAAAGAAAGAGACAGACTTAAGCTGATACCATCATGAATTTTGCTTCTTTTTGCCTTTGGTTGCCATCTTTCTCCTTCCTCAAAGAGACCAGTCTGTTGCATATCCTCTCATATCAAGAGATTAGACTATTAGATACAGAAAGACATTTCATGTTTGAGAGGCAGTGTAAGACAACCACAGCCATAAGGGAGGGCCATCATGCTACAGTGAGAAAACTGAAATTATTCTCCCCACTTCCTTCTCGATGTGCTGTATGAACTTAAACACAGCTCTTCTCATCTTGTGTTTTAATGCTAAGGAGTATGCTGATAAGATCCCTGAGAGGTCTGAGGCACTCACAGTGCCCATCCTCCCAACAGCAGCCAAATAACAGAGGTGTTCCTGGTGTTCTTGCTGTCCTTAGTTCCACACTAACTACCCCTCCAGGCAAATCCAGAGGTACAGTTCTTTGTGTTTACCAGACCAAGAGATAAAGCTAAAAATCTCAAAGACTATGTTGCCTTTGTTTGGTTTTTTTTTTTTCCTGTGTCCCTTCTTCCCTAACAAGACAAGCTTGGGAGTGGCTTAAATTGAACCATTTGCAAATTTGTATAGTTCTGACAAAACCAAAACCAGAGGTGTTTGTGTAGAAATCAGGAAGCCATACAGGATCACACAATCCTGTCGCAATAAGTTACAAATCAAGCACAAGGGAAAAAAGCCAGGGATAGAGAGCATACTGGTTACCTAAGCAGGGAAAGTACTGAGTAGCAGTCATAAAGGCTTAAAGAAATTATGAGTATCCTGGACAGATTCTTTCCAATAGCTGACTGCAGAATGTCTGTAATTGCTCTCCCTTGTTTTAAGAAGAGATGCATTTATTGCATGCAGCTTGCTCTTCTGGCAAAGACAGATGGAAAGCACATACGGCTGTGGCTTAATGCAACTGCTTAACCATGGAGATGCATTAAATGAAAAAAGCTGCATGAAAAAAAATCAAAATGATGAAATGCATCTGCCTTGGCACACAGCAGTAAACAATCAAATATATTATGGTAGTTCAACTACTGATAGGAAAGTAGAGCCTATTCAAGGCTTAATATTTAATTATCTTTAGACTCCATCAGTTGTTAAGCTGTCAGCAGCATATGTAGAGGGTACATAGGTGGACATCTGCTACAGATTAAGAATGCCATACACTAGCAGAACTGTTTGCCACACACAAAAAAAGGGGGGAAAAAAAAGAAAAAAAAAAAAAAAAAAGGAAAAAAAAACAGGAAGAAAAAAAAGGAAAAAAGAGCCACATCTTCCACATGGAACATATTTACAATAGAAATATGTAACTCGGATCACAGAACCAGCACTGACTGGAGGCTCACTGGAGATGATCAGTAAATCCCAGGGCAAGGAAGATGAAAAAGCAGTTTAAATTGCCTGCACAACCTCCCAGAAATCCAGCTGAAATATCCATCTTCCATGCAAAACACTGTTGTAAAAGATCATTCAGGTTTCAAAGTCCAGTTAAGCCTAATTCTGCTTTGAAGATATGCATATTGCCACTGTGCCTCTGTAGTTATATGAACATATTTTTTTCTACCCCAGTAACATCAATGCATGGACAACTCTCACAGACAGCAGTCCTAAGTACCCAGCTTATCTCAGTCACTGCTACTCCAAGCACCCACTGCCCACACCAGCTCTTCATGAAATTCTTTTGCACTCCCTTGCCTACAGCCTTACTCCAGCAGTCCTGGGTCACTCCTCACTTCAGCTTCCAGCATCCTTCACCCAGACAAAGTGTCTGCCTGGAGCTTCAGTCTCTGCTGTGTTTACCCTTTGGGGCTCTCCTACCCGAGTGCCCCAGCAGAAGCAGTACAGCAGTACAGCATTCACTTCCCCACTCTAAGTCAGGATGTCTTACTGGTACCACAAAGCAGCTGCTGGTCTGACTGTATCCCTGAGCTAGGGCAGGTCCAGGAAAAGTGATACCATCTCACATACAGGCTCACTGAGCCTCTAACAAAGCACACGCAAATAAAATAAAACTTAGTAATATGACTACATTTAGCTGGGTTCTTAAAAAAAAAACAAACCCACAGCAATAGAGCAATCCCCTAGACAAAGTGGTCTGAAATATGAAACTGAGAGCTTTTCAGCCAGCAATTAATAATGTAGTCTCCTTCCAAGAAAAAACTCAATTATTTCTGCTGACAAAATCTCATATACATCCCACAGCAGCAGCCAAGAGTACTTCAGCTTCACAAAGCTCAACTCAGCAGAAAAATCTTACAAAATTGACATACAAAGTAACCTTAAGTCTAGGAAGTACAACCAGCTATGCCCACATTGTATTTTACAGGCTTGCATTCCTTCTACACTGAGCAGTGACAGCACAGTGTAGTTCAGTGCATCACTTCTTAGTCATTTTTGAGAAGTTAAAGAGAACATTGAATTTCTTCCTACCTGAGCCATGTGTGTAACAGGGTAAGGAACATGAACAGCTGCAGTGGACTGAAATAACCTCCTTGTACTTCATAGCATCCACAGAATTCTTCAGACTCTCCTAATAGATACCAAGTAATAGTGATGCTGCACCATTACTGTCCCCTTGCAATTGTGACACTGATGAATCAGCAGCAGCCCCAGGGCAGGGGTGTTGCCTTTCAAGTGGGTTCCCATGGGACACTCGAAAGCTGAAAATGCAGGGTTTGTGTTTGCACATTGTACACAGCTTGAGTATGGAACTGTCCAAACCTGGAGGGACCAGAGATCCTTTTACCATTGCAAGTCAGTGTATTTAAACCCTATTTGAGGTCACTGAGTGCACTGGTGAAACTTACAGCAACTGATAATGGGAAAAATGACTTTGTGGGAAGAAGCTACGTAATGGGAAGAATAATTTTGTGGGAAGAAGCTAATACTTTTTCTTCCTTCTTGTCAGGTCTCCAGTGGTGCTAGGATTTTGTCCTGTAAATAAACCTTAAATATTTGTTTAGAGTGAAACTAGATTTGCCTGGGTTTTTTGTTTTGTTTTTTTTTTTACTATAAATCATTTCTTTTTACTTTTGTTCTACAAGGTCACACAGCAAGGATGTAAGATTTCTTTGTTTTGTTTTGTTTGCATTTGTTTTTAACATAATAGCATCTTCTTATTTTTTTTTTCTTACTCTAACCTTCCAGTGTGGGTTAAAGATGCAAATATTAAAATGCAAAGTCAAATACAAGTTATTTTCACAAGCAATAATGTAAAAATTGTCTAGTTTCCCATTTTCTAGACTAATATTTACCATCTTTGACAGCCTTATTGCTGAGCAGATTGCTGCATATTTCAGCATTATCTTTTAACAACTTGACAGATCCACCTATTTCTCTATGATTATTTTATCCCAAGTTGGAAGCCTAACAGTTTCTTTTTGACACACTGAATCACAGGATTTGTAGCACAGCATAGAGTCCTCTGATTTATTAATATTTTGATAGTACTTTACAAAGCATATTTGGATTTCCAGCAGTGTTCTTTTGTTTGGTCTGATCTGCTCAGAAATACAGCCAGCAGCCTCAGTGACCTCAGGATGATATATGTTCTATCAGCAGAAGTGTAAGTGAGCCATCTGAAAAGACCTGAAGATCAGAAGGTCACTCAGGAATCACTGGCTACTGCAAGAGCACGGAGTGCATGCTTGCTTAGAAGAGAAGAAAATCTTGAACAAGGTAACTGATATTCAGCCAGCAAGTCCTACTGTCAGGCATTTGAATACACAGTGTAGGAGCATGGGGTGGGTAGCTAAATTTGTACCTTCATTCACTTCAGCTTTCTGTGTCTTCAAGTTGTAGCCTACCAGTCATAATTCTGCTAATTGTTTCCAGCCAGGTTCCTAGAGTTGTTCCAGAAATGATTATGAGCCCAGTGAAACACACAAGAAGCTTTATTTATTTTCATAACAATTGCATACTCACAGGAATTAAGACTGGAAGGGACCTCCTGTGTCATCAAATGCAATTCCCTGCTATCAGAGATAACAACATAATATAAACTCTTCCTAAACGAGCAAGTTCCATGTTAGAAGTAATTTGTTTTCTATTTTCCACTACTTTAATTAGAAAGTTGCTACAGAACCTCACCATTCTATTGTAGCAATTTTCTTATTATCAAATGTGGAGGTTTTTAAAAAGAGCCTGAATGTGACACTCAGTGCCATGGTCTGGGAACCACAGTGGCAGTGATTAAGGGTTGGACTCGATGATCTCAGAGATCCTTTCCAACCCAGATGATTCTGTGAATGTGTGGTGGTCACAATAAATGTGAAAATAGTTCTGGGGAGCTGGTTGCAGAGTGAGTTCCTCCAGGGAACAGTCCTTGAGAGGAGAAGGAGGAGGAAGAGAAGCTCTCCATCCTCAGTAAAAATTCCCCCTTTATAATGAGCATGACATTTCTGGTACTGCACACACCTGAGAGCCAGCTTGAGTTGGCTGCCCTGGCTCCTGCCCCTCTTAGCTTCATTTCAGAACTGCTAACAGCCTGCATACCACTGTTGGCTTCTGCTTCTATTCCAATGAAACCTGGACTGGCTGGAGCTAACAAAAAGAGTCTTGAAGGTGTAAAGTTACAATGTAGCCCCAGAGTTACAGTGACCCATTAAGTTTCTTGTTGAAACTCTCACTGTGGTAACAGCAGGAAAACTATGTTTTGTGATTTGATGTATTAACTCACATTTAAAAAGAAAAATCTGCTAAAAACCCCCTTTGTTAGAGGTTATTTTATTCTCCTTTTCTGTACTGTAGCCTAGAGGATGATTTGTACCTAACTCCATAAACACACATACACAAAACAACACTTCCTGCCATTTTTCCAATATATACATATATAAATATGTAGATAAATAAGTACAATAAAAAAGGTAGGCTCCTCTGGGAATGAGGAATGGTCACCATATCTGTATAAGGTATAGATATTGCAGATGATGTATGTATTTCAGATACTATACAGAAGTACCCCTCAAAGATAGTTCATGGGGATTGGGAAGTCATAGACCTAAGATTCCTGTGTCTTAAAAGGGACAGGAGTTTTCTTCATTCTTAAAACTGAAGTAGAAAACTGCATAGCAGGGTCCTCTTCAGAAGAGAGTAGATGCATTTACAACAATGACAGGAGTCTTTATTACTTAGCTAGTACTTACTGATTTAGAGGGAATTTGAGGTATTTCCTACAACTGAATTAGAACATGAGATTCTTGTTACAAATACTGTAGTGTAAAATGAACTATTAAATCATTTGAGTGACAAGCTCTGAAAAATAGAAAATGGTGAATGATTTAAAAAGACTTTTTGATCAATAAGGAAGAAGTAAAACATGTTACTAAATATGAGATTTGGCAGAGATAGAATAAGAGCCCTTAATAAACCTCTTTGCGTCAACTGATAACCAGGTAGATTTGAATCAAGATTACAGCTTTAAAATGCAGACAGTTGAAAGAGGAAAACAGATTTTTGAATTTACATGCACGGAGTAAATTTTATTGAGAAGATCAAGAATACTTATTGTGAAATGTCCTAATGAGCTCTATAGGCTGCTTAACAAAAGTGATTTAACAATAACATAGCAATGAAAGAAAGACACCTGTAAAAAACTGACAGGTTTGAAAAAAGGCACAGCTCCTGTGGTAAGACTGTGTTCTTTTAATATAAAGGAAAGAGAATGTTACAAGAATTGGGATTCAGAGAAAAAAATTAAAGAGGAAAAAAAAGTATTACTAATAGGCAAGTTAGCTTCTGTCAAGGTAAGGGGTATTTTTTTCCATCTAAGTCAGTAAAACAAGTAGTACCCCAGTTCCTCAAGGGCCCATAAAACCTCAGAGCTGGAGAGGTAAATTTCTGGCAGTGCTTGGCATGGGGCTCACTGGAAGCAGCACAGCTGCAGCTCTCGTGCTGCTCCCTCTGCTCTACAACTCAGCTGCAAATTGCCTGGTGAGAGGCCCCATGCTGGAACCTGTCACACTCCAAATATCTCCTGTTGAGTTCAGGAAGAGTTAAAGCACTAACCTATTGCTTCAGACAGCTTCTAATCAGTGTATCGACAGTGAATGGGAGGATACTGACTCTGGAGAAACCAGTTTAAATTATTTGTTCCCCAGTAGGATTGTTGGGTGACTTCAGGATTTACAGATTATGTAACCAGAAACAGGAGCCTGAATCAGGTGAATCTTCATGTAAACATCCCCACATACTGCTTCATTTTTCAGGATACTTCAGTACATGGAGTGATTGAATTTGCCACAGATGCAATTGGACACACACAGCCACTCATTCAATTGCAGCAGTTTGTGACTTCACTTGGGCTGAAAATATGGAAAATGTGTGGGAGACCTTTTAGTAACTCTTGTTCTTCCTGTCTTCTAGGTCCAACCTAAAGAGAGAGAGTTCTGAACTTGGACTCTGACCATGTTGTCCTAGACGTTGTCTGAGCTTTAAAATTAAACTGATTCTATAGTTTTCCAAGAATCTTATATGCATGGGTGGAAAGAGATGGGAGCTTAAGACATTAGAACTGAAAAAAAACCCAAACCAGAAAAAACACCAAAGTGAAAACCAAAGCTCTCCTCTCTCTGTCTCCCCTGAAAAAATGGAAAGTTATTATTGTATAATTCATGGAGAAGACCAAAGAAATGGCTATACATTGAGTGTATACCCTTCTCATAGGAGGAAACTACAATTTATTAGTGAAACATCTGCAGTTATTTTTAACCAGGACAAAAAATGAGTGCCATTCATTCTTTGGAACTGCAGAATCTCTCACTGAATACTTAATATCCATCTTTGTTTGGTTGTCAAACACACAGAAAGAGGCATGATTGGAGTGAAGTTAATACCTTCCAAATTAATTTTAAAGTTAAATATTTTTATGAAGTTTGAAAGAAGCATTCTTCCAAAATCTATTGGAACTTCAGCAGTCATTACTACACAGTTCAGATACTGTGCAATCCCAAAACTGTTTGTCCCAAAACTTAAAAAAAAAATCCAAACCCAAACTAACCAACCAAAAACCACACAAAAACCCCAAACAAAAACAACAAACAAACTACAACATTTTTACTTACAGAGTAAGATACTTTCTGCATCACATTACAACTATATACTAGTATAGGCCTTTATCACCAAAGTAGTGAATAAGGAAATGATATATATTTAACTCCACTAACATTAAAGTTCTAAGATTATTGCAATAATTTTCTGCTTATTGAGCTTAGTCAAGCTGAAATATTTCTGTGTACTTCATTCATTCCTGCTGATGGATGGGATGAAGCACATGGACAGTACTGATGTCCAACTAAAAAGAGGAATTACAGAAAAGATAAGCAATTGTAAATGATGAAGTGCTGATTAATAGATTACTCCTCTCCCCATCAAATCCAAGCCCATATTTTAAACTGCCAATGGCATAGCAATTGAAAGAACAAGTATTTCTGGAATCCAGAAAGCGTTCAGGAGATGACCTTTCTCAAAATTAATCCTTAACTGCTTCTTTCAAGATTTCTTTCCCTTAACTTTAGACAAAATCAGTAATGGTATAACTTGAGCTTCATGATTTCTAACAGAGTATACAAAGTACTTTCTGGCCCAAAGACTTGATACTTTTGCCTCAGTTTTTGCATAAGCACTTCAGGCAATGCTGCTGACTTTTGTAACCTTCATTAAGTGTGGGTTCAGAAAGGAGGTGATGGAATGGAGCTACTCACCTTAAGTCACTGAGTCAACACTGGCTATACCAGAAGCAACAACAAATGAAAGCTGTCATTAACCTGTGGCTTCAGGGAAATGAGATAGTACACCTACAGTTCCAACAGGGCTAAGGAAATGAGAATATTTTAAAGAATGATGGTACTATTCAAGAACTGATGAAATTCTACAAAACACATCAACCATCACAGCTCCCCAGGTGAAGGATTGACACCTGCAGAGTTTGCCTCCTGACACAAGGGAGGTTTCTTAAAGATCAGAGATCTTCAAGATCCCTATAACTTAGGGGTGAGGTATAGTGATAAGCTGTGATTTTCCATATTTATTTGACACCAAAACATCTGCCCAGAGATATTATAGGGTTTGATATCCTACACAAGAGCAGAGAAAAATGCCCAGACTTCCCTTCTATTTGTGCTACAAACAGTGCAGAATTTATCTCCAGTCCCTACACACAGTCTTGTTGTGCAAATGCCATTTAGAATTTCTCTCAAAGGGAAAGAGATCAAAACTCCAAAAAACATGCCAGGTTGAAGTAAGGGACAGGAGATGGATGCATTATCTGCTGATTCCAGGAAGAGGAGAGGACATGGCATTGATTAAAAGATTTGCATACTGATGAAGTACTGCCTTTCAGACTGTTAAGTACATTTTTTCAAAATTAGTTTATGATTTCTGGATAGGTACTCTGCTAGCCTGTGCTGTGAAGTCTAAGTCGTAGTGAAGACTTTATTCTTTTAATACAAAGATTACAGTTCTTTTAGACTATTATTAAATACTCCTAGTTTAGCTATTTATGCAAGAGATGGAAGTGGTTTAAAAATAAAGTGTGGTAACTGTGAATGTTGCTGTGAACAATGTATCCTACACAAATTAAACCATAAGAGTTCAATAATCAGCTGCTATAGGCTATCCAAATTCCTTAGAGTTCAGTTACAACATATTTTCTATTTTTCCTGCTCAATATTTGTTCCCAGTAGAATTCTATTATATTAAATTAGCTATAAAATAGAGCTAGCTCTTGAATATTCCTATAAGCACATATATAAGGAGAGAAACAATTGAAAAAACAAACTATCCTGAATTCTGAGCAGAAAGGATATTAAAATGCATTTTCCTGGAGAGTCCTTCACTGTCCAGAAGTCTAACCATACATACACAGAATGGGGTGCAGATGCAGTTATGTCACCCGAGTTCCACTGCTCCACATGTAACTTACTGATGTATAATCTTGTAGCTTCTTGTAGACTCAAGCACCATGTTATACTGCCACTAAAGAAACTGGCTTTATCACTTGTACATGAAACTATTTACAAATACTTTCACCGACACTGTTACCTCTCTTCCTGGTTTCATACTGCTGGCAAGTCAAAGCCTACAGCTCATGAGTTCAGGAGAGAGGGATCCAGTTGTACAAGGAGGTGAAGGTACCTCAGATAAGAAATATTTTGGCTTGGCCCTCTCAGAAAACTTAAGTGAAGCCTATTATCTGATTTCAAAGTGCCCATTCTTTAGCTGGCAGACTTTTACAGTGGAAAGCCTTCATAGCAAAGATGTGTCTTTCTTAGATTTACAGTACTACAGAACAGTTTTTCATATTCTTTAAATGTAAGGATATTCTATTACAAGCAAACTGTATTTAAACCAAGAAACATTCCTTTAGTAAGTGCTGTTGTTTTAATACAAATAACCTGAAGGCAGAAATATTTTTTTTTTAAATTAATAAAATTTTTTAAATCACTTCTAGGAACTGGTGATGGAATCACATATATCCGCAGACACATAGAA
The DNA here is from genome assembly GCF_003957555.1 of Calypte anna. Lineage (NCBI taxonomy): Eukaryota > Metazoa > Chordata > Aves > Apodiformes > Trochilidae > Calypte > Calypte anna. The sequence goes on along the minus strand of NC_044257.1, from coordinate 8,204,975 downwards.
ATCCCATTCCTGGAGCATGGTTGGGGCTCAAAGGGTAAGACTCCACCCTAATTCTCAACACTGGATTGTCCTTCTTCCCACCTTTCAACCTTCTAAAGTCACCAGGCTGACATGAAAATCAGATGGCAAAAAATTCCTGCAAGGTTCTCCCTGCTTTTTATTTTTCTTTAAAAATTATTAATTTTTTCCTTTTTCTGTTTAGTGGATGGTATTGCTTGATAAAAGAGGAGATTAACACAAACCCTAATACATGCTTCCTTCATAGGAATAAGACCAATAATTAGCACAGCTAAGATTAATTTAAATGTCAGCCTAGTGGCTCCTAGAATCTTTTACAAGAGCTTTAATAGTGGTGATATAGTTTACTGAGAATTCTGAAATAACATGGGAAGGCTTTAGCAGATGTCCCTGATGTTAAAACTGTCCATTTTTGTCCAGGGAAGTGCTCAGATCAAACACTGGGGATTTACTTGTGCAATTTCAGTGAGGGCTCTCTAATTCTGATGTGCTGGAGAGCCAAGGAGGCATCTTTTCCCTATCACTGACTGCAATGAATCTTAGATAAGCAAGAGACATATGCATCAGCTCTACCTGTAAAAGCAAAGGAGGTATCATAAGAAGAGTGGCAGATACATTTCTGGAATTGAGTGTTTCAGAGGTAAAAAAGGGCCCACTGCTACTTCTTTTTCTCTGCAAATTAAACAACCCTTTAAGGGCAGGAGCAGAGCTTTTTCCTGTGCCTTTATCACTGAACAAAAAAGGCAAAGTGGAAGAGTTTAGACTGGTATCTGATCGTCTCCTACATGATGCTTGAAAGCATAGGTAGTCACAGCACAGAAATGGCCAAAAACCTGCAAAAGCTTCTGTCATTACTGTTTTGGTTTTACTCACTCAGGTTTTTTGCAAAGAAGCCTGAAAGTTGGTACCTGCAAATCAGTTGCCTGTGTCCTCTGCAAGTGTTTCTGAAATGAGGTCTATCAATCTTCTCACACAAATTTCTTGCAATAAATCTTTCAGCAGTGAAAGTAAAATAAATGGTGTCTATAACAGCAAACATTCACAGAGGTCTGCAGCAATGTCACACCATTTATTTATGGGGATGCATTTCAAATGTAAGCAACCAATGAAAAATTTTAGTTTGACATTACTATTTTGTATCAATAAATGTTTTCATAGTATATTTGCATAATAAATAAGGAAATATTATTAAGAAGTGCTGTAATTACACCAAGCATGTCATTATATCAGCTCTCCCAAGAAAGGAGAGTTAAATTTTGGTCTCAGGTCTTAGTTTCTGTCTCTAGTGGCATTTCTGCTGGACATGGCTCCTGCCCCTCCACTTTGGCTGGGATGAGGATGGAGGTGAGTGATGGGGCATGTATTAACAAGATGGCATGAGATGAAGTATTATCTGCAGCTTGCAATTACCTTGTTGAAAGGTCTGTTCTAGGCATGGGAACAGTGGTTCTCTCCGCTTTGCTATTATACTAATGTAGTCTTACTGTGCTACTATGTAGGAAGCAATCTTACTGTGTAGGTCTGGTTCTGACCCATAGATTAACCAATAATGTGTGGTATGACAGGTAAATTGGCCACATGTTCACAAATCAGAGATTCATGGAACCTTCTAACTCATAAAGCAATGATTTAAAATGTATTCTTTCTTCCTTTAAGTTTACCATCACTGTCTACCATTAATACTGAACACAGTTCCAGACTCTCATAGCTATAAAAGATATCTCAGTAACAGATAATCAGTGGGCAGATAGCATTAATCAAAAGTTCAGAATGATATGCAGAACAAGATTAATTAGTGGCATTTCTCAGTTTAGAAAAGAGATGATCACAAATGTCATGGAGAAGGGAGCCTGAAGTAACAGCTCTCATCAAAGCAAGGCAGTAAGTTTAAACATACACACACACAGTGAAAATATACACACCTACACCACAGCATTTACTGCCATAATAAATGTAATTGCTCAGTATGATTATTCTTGTCTTTTTACATTGTTTTTCTCTAACTGTAAAAAATGAGCAAAGACCTGTAAAAATAATTACAGCCTTGCAAAGCATTTTCACAGGAACACTGTAGTCTTAAGATATTGCAATAGTACAACTTTAAGAGTTTATAAAAGAAAAAAAAAAGGAAATAAGGATTTTATTTCCCAATCTCCATATGCTGCTGAAACCCTGGAAGTGCTCTTTACTGGAGAATCGAACCATCTCCTCAGCTTTGAGGAACCAATTTGATTCAGAGAGCATGTTACTAATTATACTTTAAAAAGTCAAAATTGACTGCTTCTTAACTTTTTGTTTTAACTGCCATGCATTTTCAAAATTATTCACTCTAAGTTTATAATCAGCTTTAGAAAAAGTTATGGAACAAGTGACTAACATTCTGGAGTAAAAAACTACAACTGGGCTTCTCATCTCCTTGGGGAATTGCACTTCTGTCCCATCCTCAAGAGAAATAAATCAAGGTCCTGGCAATACTATCTTGTGTGGTAACTAAGAACAAACTGCAACTGGGTAAGAGCAACAATAATTCAGCAGTGACTCCTTTGTTAAGAAATCCCAATAAGCAGAAAAACTCTTTGAAATTATCAATTCTATTAAAAGCTTTAATGATATTACCAAATTTAATTACTCTTCTGTGCTATATTAATTTATAAAGGGTGGTTCCTCAATCTGAACATTTAATGGTTTCTAGAAATAGTGAATCCCATTTGAAAAGAAGCAGAATGATTTTTATGGTTTTGGGTTTTTTTAATTGAAATAATCTAGCACCACTATAAGCCCTCTGGGCAAGATTTCTAGGAGTATTATAGCTCAAAAAAATGGCTGGTATTTTCTAGGTGTCTATTTTAATGGTCAAAGACCTTTCAAATGTTCACTGTCTGTGTGTTAACTACATAGAAAGAAGGAACAAGGTAACATTTAGGCTTTTTCAGTTTTAAAAATGTGATTTTTACAAATAATACTACTAGAAAATTTAAGTAGAAGTAATTTTTTAATGCACAGCATGAAGCTTTCTGACCAGATTAAACAGCTGTTAGCATTATTTTTCCGCAAAGCAAGAGTGAATGTCTAGGATAACTAGACCTTAAAGGAAGGGGCAATCCCATTTGGTACACATTGTATAAATTTGATTTTTTTCTCCCAATGGCATTCAGGAAGAATTAAAAAAGAAGTAGATAAGGAAATTAATTTGCAGCAGTAGTTCAGACATGAGCACTTCCAAAAGTATAAGAATTTTAAAGAAGTTAAAAATAAGTCTTTAAGAAGCAAGAACAAAAGGATAACACTGGTGCCAATTTCTTCACAAGTAAGAGTAGCAAGTAGATAGGAAAAAAAAAAAAGAAATCCAACAATAAACCCCCTCAGATATATGTGATAAATATGAAGGTAGAAGTTACAAAAGAAGCTGAAAGTCTGATGTCTGATGTTGAAATAGAAAACTATGGATTTCTTGGAATTTTTGACATGCCTCCTGTGCTTAATTTTCTAGCAGGACACCATTTTGCTGAAATACTGAGTGTTAAATCAAATGGTAGCTGGTCCAGGAAATCCACAACAATGACAGTTATGAAACAATGAAACAAGGTGAGGCTGAGATATAACAGTGAAAGGTCTGAAAGAAATATTGATGAAGCTTCTAAACAGCAGCTATATCCTGGAGGGCTCAGTCCCAACTAGCATCATTCTACTAAGCTAAAAGCAATAAAACAGCCATAATAAAAAAAAATTGATAAAAGATTTGATAATAATTAATGTTTGTGTAATAAATGTATGTATTTTATACAGATATATACATAAATTAATATAGTTAGCCAACACATTAAATACTCAAAAGCTTTAGCGAATAATCCTATTTCTGTAGAGTTTTTTTAGTATCTGCTTTCTGTAACACTAATATGGTTATGATCACCTGTGTGGTGGTTAAAATAATTTATAGACAGCATTAATTTCTTATGAAGTGAGGTTAGACTGTCCCCTTCACGTTCTGCTGCCTTCTTTCAAGGGACAGCTATGGTCCCACACAGTGCTCACTCACTGCCAGCTGCAGGATGGGGCCAGGCCACAGGCATCCCCCAGGACTGGATGATGGGCATGCAAAGCCCTCCAGGTGGAGCTTCTCCACTCAAGAACCTTGCACAGCAGTAGGAGTTGCCTTAATGCCTTCTAAAAATCACCTCTAGCAGACAGCTTTGTTCATAAAACAACATATGGGAATCACAGATTGGAATTCTCACCTTGCCAAAATTCTTTTTCTTTGCAAAGTATACTGGAAAGATGCATAGTGATAATTTCAGAAACTATAAACAATTAACAGTTTCAAATACAATACTTAATTAACAATGACTGCAGCTATGCTCTCACTTGGTAAGATTCAGATCATTGCAGAACACTCCTTATTTCAGAGGTGCAGTATAGGGCAGTTTCAGCACAATAGTTAATTGAACAGCTTTGTTCCTAGTACAAGCATTTCTACATTTGTCCCAGCTCCCTTCCTACACGCCCTGTTCCTTTAACCTGTGTTCCAGGATGGGCACTATGTGCCAAATTCCAACCAAGAAGGCTGTAATCCAGTATCACGCTTATAAAACAGAAAATCCTGCTGCAAGACATTAAGGTACATCTGTCCAGCTGAAATCCTCTTACAGCAAGAGATTCATTACTGCAAGGCAACAGTGCCTAGCACAAACCAGATCAAGGGCTGGTGATCTTACACAAGTACAAATGCAGAGATGAAATTTATGTTAAGAAAGTAATATATACTATGTTCTATTGACTTTTGACTCTACAATTATTGATTATCTAGAAGTATTCTTTTAAAACTGGATGAGAAAAACCTCTTCCCAAACCAGAAAAACCTTAAGCATCCCCCCAAAATTATTGAATGATCGGTTTAATTAGGTTAAACAAATAATTGCTACAAACAGAAAGTACTAATCTTTCTGCAAACAAGAACTGTCTGGATTTATTTTAGTTTTAGCAACACAGAGACATTTTCTTAAAGGAACTCTCACATAGTTTATTGCCATCCAGACACTGCAGTTTGTACAGACCAACAATCAGGTCTTCTCCTCCCTCCCCATCTCTCATTACAGCATTAGCAGCCAAATGCTGACGTCTTCTTATTTCAAAGCCTTCATTATTTTTATAAAACCTATGCCATCAAATCTCAGCTCCAAAATACTATGAAACATAAATAATCAAAACTAAATGTCACCTGTCAACATAACAAACACCATATGAGGCTCATTTACTGGGGAATGGAATTGAAAAGTTGATTCATAATCTACCTTTGCACTTGTGACCAGCACATCACAAGGACCATGCTGAACCTCGTCGTAAGAGAGAGAGCAAGAAAAAAGTGTGGCAGTGGACTGGTTGTGCCAGCCCAGCAGCTCCCTTTCCCCACTAACTTGACTGAAGGCAGTGCCAGGCAGAATTTCCACAGCAGCTATAGAGACCTGCAGTTTTCTCCAACTTTTCCCTCATTTCCTGGTCTCAAAGGAGGGCTCCCAGCTGCTGGTATGAACAAGCAGTTCTACCATATGCCACTTCATAGTATGGCACAAAATGAAAAATAATGCAGTTTAAACAAAGCTTTGTAGGCTCTTTTTCAAGTTAAGATATAAAAAAAACCAACAACGAAACAAAACAAAACAACCAACCAAACAAAACAAAGGAAAACAAAAGGGTAGAAACACAATGAAGAAACCTGCATTTCCTTCCTTACCCCTGTATCATATTCCCACCCAATATCACAAGTGTCTTCTTTTGCTCACAAAAACATTTGTAGATTTACTTTCACTAAACAATCCTCTACTCCATCTGGCAACAGTCTGGGTCAGTGTATTGAAATTATATGTTCCGTGCTGCTAAATATTACTGCTGATAGAGTGCTTGCTGGGGAGTTGCCAGAATATTTAATGGCAAATGGAGAAAGTGTTGGCAAAATGAGTCCTTTATTTCCAAAAGAACAGATGAGGGTAAGCTCAGGAAATTTCTTTAGGTTGTAAAAGTTTAACCCTCAGCATAATTTGGGGTATCTCCTGCTTTAGCTGACAATGCATATTCGTGCCATGTGAAAGGGAAACAAAGGAGACCCAACAGTGCTTAAGTTCAATGGTGTGAAATCAGTAAAACCAGTCCAGTTTTTTCCCTTTATATTTCCAGTTCATCTCTACCTATAATGATGATCTGAGTAAAACAATTGTTACAGAAAAATCATTGGCAATAGCATCAGTTTGGGACTTATTCAGATTTCCAGTTTCCTACTTGGTCTTATTTTTAACTGACTTTTGTCTGTTTGTGGTCTTTTCCTAAAAGATTTCCTGATGTTCATATCAGAGCTGAGGCAATTAAATATTTTTTCTTCAATTACAAAATGATAATTGATAAAACCAGAACTTTATTACAGCTACTTCTCATCCTTGGGGAAAAGCTTTTCCCAGAATCAATTACAACTGCTAGTCAAGAAATATGAAGTAAGGATATTAGTTCAGACATTTCAGATCCTGGGTAAGTGTCCTGGCCACTAAATCCATGTCATCCTATCAGTTTCTAGTCCCACAATGTGTAATCATTCAACATTCATTACCTCTACCTCAGAGTTACTAATTAATTTGCAGTCTCCCTCACTTTATGAATAAAGTATTTTCAAATACCCTAATTGTCCACTTCAAAGATCCCAAACCTTATTCATTATCACAAACCCTAATACTTTTCACTGTTCATGTTTTCTGGATAAACACAACTCAATTATTCTACAATCTGCTGCTGAGAACTTTCACATGGATATTCACTTCCTGGCCCTCACAATAAATATTTCTGAGTTATCACAGACATATGCAAAGTCTATTAAACTATAAACATCAGCTATAAAATAAGCAATGATCAAACACTCTTAAGGACAAAGCATTTCATGCACATTTTTGTAATTCAGCTCTGTGTGTGTTAATGGCAGAAAGCAGAACTGCATGCAGAGACTGTACATGGACTGCAGCAGGAATGCTGCTTCTCAGTGCCTTGGGAATACCCAGAGCTGTGCTGAGCAGTTCTGCCTGTGCCATGTGCACAACTCTCAGGATACATTTCTGAGAGTACAAGGACCAAATATGAATGTTGTCTCAGATAAATGACTGGAAGAGAGTACTGGTTTTTTCCATAACAATTATTCATAACAATTGCATTTTGCTAATCCGTTTTCATCTGAAATCTAAGATCTGGAGGGATTTGAAGCTCTCTCAACAGCCCTAAGAAAGTTAGAAACGATTTGTACGTTTGTTTAGCAGGGATATTTTCACTCATATTTCATTGCTACTTATTTCCTGCAAGTTCAGCAGAGTTAATGTATCAGAACTCTACCCTCTCAGGAATTTCTGTTCCTCTGTTTTACCATCGTTACAGAAATTTTATTGTTTGCTGTTCTTAAACATTCAGAAGTACACTGTGGAGCCACAGATCCCCCTCCAAGGTATTTTGTGCTGTAAAAAGTATGCAGTGCACAGAAAAACCTTTAAGTTTAAAAAACAGACTATAAATTAAGACTTTCATACTTTCACCATCAGATACAGAGCATCACCAAGCTGGCAAGGCTCCACAGGGGCATACAGAATCCATATTTCTTTTATATAGAAAAAAGTAAGACTTTTCCATAGGTTTAACTTCTAATATATGGACTAGTCATTTTTAGCCCAAGAAAGAGAGCATTAAAATGCCTCCAAGGGTGCATCATCATAAAGTATTTATTTATATAAACCTTTTTTTATATATATAGCTTTTGTTTTCTAATTATATTGCAATATTTGTGTTTGTACTCTTTGGACAATGTTTATGCCTTTAGATACCATCTTACTATTCTGAATAAACCAACTTTTAGCTTCATTTTATGAACGCATCACAGAATGTTAGGGGTGGGAAGGGACACATATTCTGAAGTATCCAAATGGAACAATTTATAAAAAAGAATAAAATTCAGCCTCTGAACACAAATTCTGTGTTGTAAAATTTATATTTGAACCACTTCTCTACTATCATAGATAAGGTAATCTTAGCATAAGTCTCCTGAGGTCACCAAAGCACAGCAAAGGGGAGAAATTCAATAAGGAGAATAGCACCTAAAAATGAACCAGCTAATGAATCTACAGTTCTGCAGTTTGAAGTGCTTTATGAACCACTTGCATTACATGGAACTTAACCACATCCAACTTCAGGCAAGCTTAAAGTAAGAGAGGTAAAATACAGCTCAGCTTTTTTTTTTTTTTTCTTTTTCTTTTTTTGGCAAGCATTTAACTACCACAGTAATTCTGTCCCTCTCTGAAGCCGTTATGTTTTCCATTTTTTTCCTTATGTTTGATGCCATACTCAACTCTAAAGGCAAAAAGAGGAGAAAAAACCCAACTCTGAAACACATTACAGCTAATCATTAAAGCATTTTTCAATGCACAAGATAGCAGCAGCAATTTTGCTTAGCTGCACTGAATCATAGGTCTACCAGAAAGTAGAGTTTCTTAATGGTCAATGTTTTTGTTTTTAACCCATGTGATTGCTTTTACAGCTACCAAAAAAATGACACAGTAGTAATTGTCACTGAGTCAAAATTAGGCATAATATACACACCACCAGAGAACTTTTCAACACTTTTTACCCATTGTTCTGCTATTTCAAGCTCCTAAGGTAGGATCTCAGGAAATAGGAGAAAGAAAGCTTAGACGGATGATTTTCTGAAATTATTTTAAAGCAAACTCAAAAGCAAGAGATAATTTGACTCCTGCAGAGATGGAGGCACTGCTATATATTAAACATAAGCACATGAAAAGTACACGGGTGTCTCAGGAATCTCACATTTGTCAGCTTTTACAGAGGATAAGGAGAGAACTGGAATTCTGTTCTACTGTCATTCCCTGCTCTGAGGTGCTGGTGGATCTTTATCATGCTGTTCATAAGATGTTTGCCCAGAAAGTGAAGAGAGAGAGTCATACATTGAAAAATTAACTCTGTATTGAATGGTTGATCACATCCCTGGTGCTGATTAAGGACTGCTGGCAGGTATTTATAGGTACTTTTCAGACATCTTTTCATCTGCATGTGTTGGAAATAATGCTTGCACTATTGTTTGTGCCTGGAGCATGAGTAATTGATCCTGTTTTACTCTGGGGTTTATTATGAGGTGTTCATGCACTGTACCTATTCTCTCTTTTCCTACTTCAAGCAATATCCTGCATGTCAGGTAAGGGTTCTTTACTAATATGAGGGGCACACTTCTCATCTTCCTTTTCAGTGGATTAATCATGGTTCACCTTAGTTACATCTGAGACAAATACAAATTTCCATTTCTGAATTGAACCATTCTTCAGGGTGACATGCAAAGCATTCAATATTTATTAACAAAGACATGACAGTTATTACACTGGTGAACTTTGGCCCTGGAAAACTTCAACCACAATAGCCAGCTTAATTATTTTGCAGGTATGGGGCTGTCTGTATTTAAAATGGAACATGTTCCCTGTGCCACTGTCATTTACAGTGGGTAGCTCATTATCCCTCAATAACCAAGTTTGACACCACTGTGGATGAACACCTGTATTCTATTTAGAAAATCTACTTCATTTTCACAAAGCATCAGCTGCGTCATGGATCTCTGAGCACTCATTTGGAGGCCCTTATTGATGCAGATGTGTTTATTAAAAGGAAGATGTCAGATTTGTGGAAACTGTGTCCTATACTCCCAGAGTCTTGAGACCTCTGGCAAAGCTGAGGTTCTAAGATTTGAAATGAAGTCTTATGAGAGCAGGCTCTACTATTTGAAAAAATTTCAAAAACTATTATCTTGATCTAGTTTTATCTACAAATGATTCACTGGCTGTAGCATTTTACTTCCATGATTATGCATTACTAATGGAATTAAGAGGGCTGTGTATACTACAAGAAATATTCAGCCACTAATTCTGCTAATTTTTAGGCAACTGGAAAAGAGATGGGCTCTAATGCAGCCTCTCAATCACTTCGTTGTATCAAATTTATATAGAAAAAATAACATCAGTGTAAAAAAGGTGACACCAGACTTTGACCTGACAGACAAACTATATTTATAAAGAGGACTTATCTCACATTATGTAAATGACCATGTAGGCAGTAAGGCAAAGAAATCTATTGCTTTTTCTATTTGTACTTCTTACAGGGTAGAGGAGAAGCCCAGGAGAGGTCAAGCACACATGGCTTATATAAGAACAAACATACGAAGTCTTCTTTATAAAGACCCAGTACGACCACAAAACCTGCTTCACCTTTTTATTTTAATGATTTTCCTTAGAATAAATATGCACATAGGAGCGTCAGCAAAGGAGAGGAAAGATATACTCTCTATATATATACGAAATTTTTTCCTGGACACACACATTTTTTTCTGAACTGCCTCAACAGCAGCTACTACTATCTGCAATAAAATGAAAGAGAAAAGGTGTTAAGAAACTTGTCCAAACAATATGCAGAAAAAATAAGAGAAGAAAATTTTAATAAAATAATAAAATTGTTCAGCACTGTTACCATTGCATATGTTCTTGTAAATCCTGCAGGAAGTATTTACCATTTTCTATCGTGCAATTTTTGAAACTCTCTCAGCTGATCACATGGTTAAGCAATTCACTATGTGCTGCTAAAACACTGCACAGCCTCCACCAACTAAACAGGTGGCAGCTTCCCTCCACCCGAAACACAGAGGTCCCTACTCACTTTGCACTCAGGTTTGCATCCTCATGTTAACTGACAAGTGAGATAGGCATGAGATTTAAACTCTGACTTTTGTTTTCCCTCCAGATATTTAAGATCTTCATCTCTGCTCTGTGGAGTGAACCTCAGTATTCAGTCATTCCTGAAAGCAAGATGCAGCTGCCTTGATGTTTTGGTCAGTAGAACACAGGTGCCACAGGACCTCCTCAGAGTTCTTTCCACAGGGCCAGGAAACCCATGGCAGAGAAAAAATCTCCACTGCATTCTGAACCCTGCAGCTTTTTGCTTACTGCAGTTGGGCACAAGGCATCCCAACTATTCTGTATTTCAGTGTTGTTGTGTTTCTGTGAATGCTTTTAGTTTTGACAAGATGTTAGATCCCCAAAGAGAAAGGTCTTGTGGCACAGCTCAGTGAGCACCCCCATTACTCTGCCCGAAATTATTTCTAGGATTCAGTCTTTTGGACTGAGGTGACCTGCTACTGCCAGCCAGGACATTCATCCTTTATTGCCTTTACCATTCAGATACAGTTTAGTGGCATTAAGTCCAAGAGCTCTACATGTTATAACATTACTGCACAGCTCAGCAGTGCCAGTAGAGGTTAAGGTTTGTTGGTATCACTATTGCAGAGAACACTTATCAAGGGACTGATAACTCTGCCATTTGAAATTGCAAAAGGCTAAAGCTCAAAATATAAATTGTCATTCCTCTCCCTTGTTAAATAAAGCAAGTCCTTGACCAAAGTGACAGGTTCTGCTCCAATCTTAAAATACATCTGTGTCTGAAACATTTTCTAGGTAGTTTCAGACACTGTTTTGCCCTCGCTGTAGTAGGCAAAAATAACCCTGTAGATGGTCTGCCTCTGTGACCCGCATGGCTCAGAACTACAGTCATCTCTCTATAAGGTCTTCTTGGCTGATGTTTCACAAATAAGTAGGAGCTGAGAGGCCTTGACTGAGTTCCTCTGACTGCTAGAAGTCTTTTGTTCCAAATCTGAGCAACAACATAACCAATCGTGCCCTCAGGGTGATAGCACTTCATGTGGTTTCTTAAGTCCTGGCAAAACCCAAGCTTCATTCCCATTGGACACAAACTGCAAAACACTTATTCAGCCACCTATTCAGTCCAATGTAGCTGATATTTCAAAAGAGAAAAGACAGCACCAGCATTTCAGAAAAGTCACAAGAACACAATTTGTTTCCTAATGCCTCACGCTTATGCAAAGGAAGCACCAAGGCAACTACAGGAAAATTCAGAGACCACATAGCTGCAGAAGTGCAGCCATGGACATTTATATATTCAGGAACTGAATACAACTCATGATTATTCCAAATAAGCTTCCCTTAAAAATACTAAGTTGTTCCAAATATCCATGTAAAAAAATTTGGCATTGAAATTTTGGGAACACATGAAGAGATGGATATAAAATGACGCTCATATTTAAGTTCCAGATTAAAAATTTCTAAGATTGGAAGAAAATAGGGGTGGAATTTTAAAGACAGCAGGAAAAGAAGAAGAAAAAAAGAAAAAGGAAAGAGATGAAAAGAGAAAGGGAAAAAAAGGGAAAAAGGGAAAAAAAAGGGAAAAAAAGGGAAAAAAAGGGAAAAAAGGGAAAAAAAGGGAAAAAAAAGGGAAAAAAGGGAAAAAAAGGGAAAAAAAGGGAAAAAAAGGGAAAAAAAGGGAAAAAAAGGGAAAAAAGGGAAAAAAAAGGGAAAAAAGGGAAAAAAAGGGAAAAAAAAGGGAAAAAAGGGAAAAAAGGGGGAAAAAAGGGGGAAAAAAGGGGAAAAGGAAAAAGGGGAAAAAAAGGGAAAAAAAGAAGGGAAAAAAAGGGAAAAAAAGAAGGGAAAAAAAGGGAAAAAAAAGGGAAAAAAAGGGAAAAAAAGGGAAAAAAAAGGGAAAAAAAGGGAAAAAAAGGGAAAAAAAGGGAAAAAAAGGGAAAAAAAGGGAAAAAAAGGGAAAAAAGGGAAAAAAAGAAGGGAAAAAAAGAAGGGAAAAAAGAAGGGAAAAAAGAAGGGAAAAAAAGGGAAAAAAAGAAGGGAAAAAAAGGGAAAAAAAGAAGGGAAAAAAAGGGAAAAAAAGGGAAAAAAAGGGAAAAAAGGGAAAAAAAGGGAAAAAAGGGAAAAAAAGGGAAAAAAGGGAAAAAAGGGAAAAAGGGAAAAAGGAGGCAAGATAAGCACTTAAGGCCTCTCCCAACCTTGTATTACATATTTACCAGGAAATTATGTCAGAAAAGTATTCAGCCTTCAGCTGACCCCAAGCCTGTGTTCAGTTCATGATGCAACTTGCTCCAGATTTCTGTTCTAAGCCTCATTTCTCTGTTCATTCTCCTGTTGCCAGAGAAGTTAAGATGAGCCTACTCAGACCTGACAGAGCTGACATCTCATGCAGGAAGCTCAGATATAAAGTATGATGGAAGTTTAATCAGAAAACCTGCCTGAGATTCTGCAGCAATGAAGCTACCAGAAATCACTTTCACTGCACTTATAGAAAGTGCAGTAGGTTTTCTAAGGATGCCTGTAAGGCACACACCAAAAGAGAAAAAGATAGAAACTGGAAAGCATGTAAAAACAAAACTTAAAATTATTAATCCTAGGCATCTCATTTTGGAATGGGTTTCCACTATTGAAGAACCTACAAGAATAACAATAACAACAAACAAAATAACAACTAACAAAAATTAAAAGTAAAAACAAACAAAATAAGAACCTAATCTCACTTCTGTAACACTAATTCAAAGAGATTAAGTCTTGGAGAGAAATTAAAATGAGCTGGCAGACAGGAACAGTGCTGCACAATGCATTTCAACCTCCCCTCTCTATATCATGCAGAAATGGGTTTTAGCCAAGACATTTATAGGATTAGCTTTTCTATTTCCATACCTTTACATTGCATCCTCCCCTTCCCAGCTATCTGCAGTCTTGGCCTTAATTCAGACATTTTGACAGTAAGACTTCAAGAATCAAGCCCACCACTACTCAGTATAGCCAGCACCATCTGAAGTTCAGAGCTTTGCTTTCTGAAAGATTTGGTCCATTTTTGGCAATAATTAGGTTTCATAGCAGATAAACATTGTAACTGATTTGTACTTACATGAATAATTATGAATGAGAAGAACGCTCACTTATGGTATTCTCTCACATCTGGAGAAGACCAGAAGCACAGCAGCAGCTGTCTGGATGCTGTCATGAATTTGTTGCTATTTCTTCACTGAATGCTTATTCTTTTCTATCCTGATGATAAATGGTCTAATGGAACCTCATATATTTCCCATCAACTTGCATCATTGGTTTGGTGAATTATTGAACAGGCAAATCACATTCACTTGACAAAGATAGTAAACAATGTAACTACTCAATACATATGAATATCTTCCTATTAATCAATACACATAAGCTGTCCATTGCAGAAAGCTTGCCTTTTTTTTTTTTTTTTTCTTTTTTTTTTTTTTTTTCATTCCTCCATAAGTTCACGTGAAATCAATCTCTACTTCTTACCTGCCTGAAATAACTTTGGGACTAAACTGTTTGTACAAAATCATTACTTTCAGTCCTCCTCCAGAAAAAAATCCCACCATATTGGCACTGCTAAGACAATATTTGATAGTCTCAGTCTAAAAATCTGAGATGTTAATGGGTTGCAATAATTAAGCACCATTTTGGCTTTTTTTCACAACTATCACTCTGGTGTTGTTATAAGTCATTAAACTAGAAAGATCAAAGTGAGGGGACAAAGTAACTCAAGATTTCTTCGTCAGGTATTTTTTCGTGACTTCTGATAACTTCCATGACTCCCCCCTGGATTCTGTCCATTTGGACTCCAAATTTCTTGTGGCATCAGATCATGCTTGGTCAGAGCCTCCAAACAGCACACTTTGTAACATCATGTTCCCACTTCTTTCTATTATTCCAGCACTTCAATTCTTCTAATTCATCACATGCAAATGAGAGCTCAAGTTTCTCAAGAGACAAAATGGACAAATATAGACTTAATACTAAGAGATGTGTCCAAACCTTTTTTTATCTTCTTCACCTGGAAAGAATCTGTCAGACAACCAGAATTTCTAGCATAACATAACAAACCACAGGGGAAACTGCAGGACTAACAAACACCAAACACACAGGGCTAAAACTGAACTTGGATATAAAGTTTTGTAACCAGTTTGTTTGAAACAGCAGTTGGGATCTGTGACACTAAACATCCCCAGAAAATATTAATCAAGTCAACAAAATGCCTTATAAAACTAGCATGAATAGACACTTAACCTTTTAATTCCCAGTTTTACTTCTGTTTTAAAATTATTCTTCAAACTGCAGGCAGGGTGTCAGAAACTGTATCTCGTGAAGGTCTGAGGCTAATAGTGTGTATTGTATTGCTCCCTACTGTATTTATTGTAGCACTGGAATAGAATATATACCTATTATTTAAAAAGAGCTTCCATCTGTATCATCTCATCTGTATGACAACATCATTTAGAAATATACTCATCTATGCAGAAGCTCTAAAATGGCCTTGAATCCACTTTCTTTCCTTATTAAATACATGTGTATTTCAGGCTACTTGTACTGTCCTCTGCTTCATTAGCATGTCACAACAATTTCAGAAACAAAATTCCTGTCACAATGTGCAATGGCAGAAGAATCTGTGTAAGAATATTTTGAGCTATAATAAGCAAAAGCATTGAAGCAAACTGAAAACCCAGGACAGAGCAGTCATCGATGCTACTATTGCTGGATGCCAAGAAAGCCAAGGCACAGAATGACATCTTCCACCCCAGCAGGCCACAGCAGCACACAGCTGATCTATCATGGGTTTTAATCTCATTACCACTCTGGGGGTTTCTTTTTCCTGAACAAAGTTTTCTTGCCTTTAGGTAGCTTAGGTAACCACAAAAGTGACTAACATGAAATGATAACATTTGTCTTCTCTGCATTCGTTTGCACACAAACTTCGAGATGACAAAGTTCAAACTAAAGATGATGTTTAATCTCTCGTGAAGTTAAATGCACATCTGCTGCTGGCACTCATTAAAACCTCGGGGACTCAGTATCTGATTGTATTTCAGTAGTGAAAGGATACAATGGAAAATATTCAGGTTTTTAAAGATGCACTTGCAGAGGAAGTAAGTGCAGTGCAGCATCAAAGTTTAGGCTACTGGTTTGCTATTATAATGGATATGTAGAGCACACATCTAGTCACTGCAAATAAAGTATTCCAGCACAATGTTTTGGAAATAAGTCTCAGGGTAAAACACCAGTCTGACAGATAAACATTTAAAAAGGCTCAAGTCTGAGGGTCCCAAACAGGCTTGGCAATCTTAAGTCATTGTTGAAAATATTGAAGATAAAATGAATAAAACTAATTTGACAGAAACATTACTTATTTCCTTAGAGCTGTTTTATAGTTGATTCTTCTCAATAAAATCTCTCTTTTGAGGTCTATGGTAACTCTCTACAAAGATCTTAAATTTTACAGCAAGTGGTAAGTTAACCTATAGTCTTTTCCCCACACGTAATTTATCTATTTTAAAAGCAGAAAAAAGGCACAGAAATTAATGTGTCAACTGTTTGCACAGCCAGCTGGAATCACTGCTGGCAGGACCAGCCCAGGGCTTCAACCTTTGAGAAGAGTACCTGCACCAGTTACCACCCCTCTCTTGGTCCAGGGGATAATTCAATAGCTTGACAAGGTTTTAACAGTTTTAACATGCAAGAACAAAAATGCATCTACAGCAGAAACTCAGTCTCCAGGCAGGAAGCAAGAGCTTTTGGATTTTTTTTTTTTTAAACTGGTGCATTATTACCATTGATTTTAAAGAGGAGATGCAGCTTCAAGAGCTGGCAGCAACAGACAAACAGCTGCCTTTCTCTGCTCCCTTTTCTGGGCTGAGTTACAAAAAATCAGTCACTTGGGAGCCTTCCAGGTAGTAAGAGAGGCCTTGAAACATACAGATGGGAGTGTTCACCTCCAGGCCCTTTGGGAACAACTTCCTTACTGGACAGCCCATACTATTCAACCATATTCTTCCCTCCTCACATAAAGATTCACATTTCACAAGCAAAATGGTCCAATCATCACACCCCCAAATACATGCAAAAATGGAAAGACCCCTTCCTAACATTATCCATCTTTCCCACAAACACAGCTTCATTAGATTCTTGGTTAAATGCTGCTCAGAGCCCATGCTCCAGGCTCACAGCTTCCTGTCCTGTCACCTCTTGACATGGCAAAACCTGGAGCTGCTGCCTGTGAAACCTCTCCCACGTGTTCACACACCCAGGGTCTAAATGGCTCTATTTCCAAATGGAATTCATATATCCATGGGCTTTTTTATTTTATTTTTTTACATCAGAACAAGGTGCTATCATTTTAGGAAAGATTGGACTGATCTGACAAATTTTCCCACTCAGAATTCAGCACTGCTGGAATTCCATCTACACCTCTCTCAAAAACTTTGCAATTCCCTGCCACCCATGCCCACCCAGTGCTATTAACCAGCCTTCCTCTGCAACCCCCACTCTGTAGATCAGTTGACAGAAGAGATCTGGTTCTCTTCCATTCATCACCAACCTCCCATTGTCTTCAAGACAGAAGTTGAGGACACATTTTAAGCCACTAATTATGGCTTTTTATTGGAGTTGAGCAAGAAGTATTTGGACTGAACTTAGTAGAATTTGGTATTAGAAGTTATTTGTAGCATAAACAAATGGCAGTATAAATAGTGATGCACAGGATGAAAGTAGTATCTCTCCTGGAGCAGAGCAGACGCAACGAAGATATTCGTGGTATTTTCATGTATTCTTGCTGTGTGTGTACAAGAGCATTGCACCAGCATAAATATTTACCATTCAGAGACCATGCTATTAATAAACTGCACCTTGAATGAAGGGGAATACTGTTGTGAAATATCATACAGATGGAAAAAAAAAAAAAACCCACAACATTTTCAGCTACTAATTTTCAAGAATTTTTTTTATTGTGTGTTATTCAGAGACCTCTCCAGATTAGATTTGGAATTTGAATCCAAGTTGCCACATTTAATTACTAATTAAATCTTGGACTGAATCTTCTGAGCCGATTTTAATAATTGAAGAATTTCCTTCTACAAATCCTTCCAAAGAAGAAAACTGATATCATTTAATATAACTGTATGGCTTTCTGAGCTCTGCAACATGGAAGTACAAATCATAGCTGTAAAACATTAGCTCTAAAATATCTTAAGTTGATTTATTCCTATTTCTGTGACATTCTGTTGCCTAACTTGGTGCACTATTGTCTTGCTGTGTCCACACAGCTCTGGAGAGGTTTGACCCTTTCTGTAGGATTAGGCTTGAATTAAAGCCCCAGTCTTTAAAGATCAATGTTTGACTTTAATACAGAGATGAATTTTGGTTTAAGCCTCATTAACAGTGCCTGAAACTTTAAAGAAGCTGAAATCCTAAACACAGAAATTATTTTATATATAAAGATCAGGTGTAGTAATCAGCATGGACAAGCCATGACTAACTTATCAGAGCATATTTGCTACAAAAGGACCAAAATATTGTTGCTGATCTGGTTTTTATCCTTCTTAATTAAGTCTACATTTTGGATTAGATTGATTCCAAGGCATGTAAGCAGGAAATACCTACAAAAGCAAAGCTAGACTAAGCTCAGGCAATTGCTTCTCTTTTCTGAAAAATAGATTTCCCTAAAATATGCTTACACACCCAGTTAGTCTGCTGCTACTGTCAGCTTACTGCTTTTTAGATAAAAGTATCCCCCTTACTTCAAATTTGTAAGAGTCAGTGAATTATAGTTAATTGCTCAGTCATGTACTCTGTACAGCTGGAGAGCAAATAATGCCTGTTCCAGTTTCTCAAGCTTGTTTTAAGTATGTTCTCATGGGTCCTTCTCTAATTCCCTTCACTCCATCCCTTATCCAGACATACATCTCTCTCCATCTCCTGAACCAATTTATTCTATTTTCGTTACCACTTTAGATTTAAGATAATGATGAGACTTTTGTCCTTGGTCTCCAGACAGCTAAAAATCTGGGTCTGGATTCTCTCATCTTTTTCATCCATTGCTAACGTGCCTGTGCCACACCCCCCTGCTTTGCAATACAGTCCTAACAAGAGTTTCTATGATACCTATACAATTGCAAAAATCAGCATCCATGATTTCAGCATAGAAGTATCTTCAATCCTTATGGTGCATAAATGTCTCTTCACCATCAAGATAATTTTTCAACACCAAGATAGCTCTTATTGGTATAAGAACTCTTAACTGCATTAGAAACAATTTCACATGTATTTTTAATTCTTCAAAGTCCTTATAGATTACTGGGTACACTACATTTTAATTCATTTATGTTTTCTAGCCTCAAGACTATTTTTATATTAGAAGATAATCAATAAAGCACAGACTTGCTAAGAGTTCAATGCAGATGGACAAAGAGTATTTTTAGTGCCCTTTTAAATAGTATATTCTAGAAACCTAAATGGCAAATATTCTAAATTTTTCTTCAGGTACTTTTGAGAGATCCCACTATTCAAAAATATTCCTTGCTATATCAATATTCCTATTAGGAATAAGACTTGAGAATTCATACAGTTCAGGTTCTTGACAACAAAATTTCCATTTCAATAAAAAAAAATTATAAAAAACCATCACAAAGCCAGCTAAAAGAACAAATTTACTTTTTTTTTTCCCTCCATGGAAATGCAAATCTCTAGATAGGTTTCATCATCACTGCTTCAAGTTGAAAATCCATTTTTAAGTCCCCTATTTTCTTTGTAAAAAATGAAATGAGGCACTATAGTCAGATGTCTGCAGTGGGGTACAATGTAGGTTAATCATGAGATGTTTTATTTGTATCTTACAATTGTCTTCTAGATTATCTTATTGAATAAAAGATTAGCTGTAAGTCTATTAATAGTTTTGAGGAATCAGCTTCAAAATTAGAGAGGAGACTGCTTGGATTGGAACATAGCTGTTACCCACTAGCAGTACCACACATTGGCTAAGGCAATCTGTTTCACAATAAGTTTGTTGTCATCAAATCCTCCTCCCCTGAGGTCCTGCACAACAGCACTAAAGCGACAGAACTCTGCATGCAGCACAGATGGGGCTGATTCCAACTTCCCACATTACAAGTGGATTATCTGTGTGCGTGATACAGCCTCAGAACATCAGAGAGGTGAGTTTACTTTTTCTGTCTTAACTAAGTATCTTATAATAACTTCAGCAGGAAAGGACCTCTAGGGAACATTTGAAGGAGGGCTAACTCTGAAACTGGCTGAGACAAGTGCCTTGGTAATAATCCTGAAGCTCTTTCAAAAAATTATCATCACTCCAGAAATACAGAGACACAGTGCAAGCTTACACACTGGCAGTCATATTTCATTATTATTTAAGTTGTTACAAAGAATAAAAAAAAATACAGGTATCCAAAGAACAAAAAAAGGTGGAGACACAAAACCAAAAAGAGTGGAGATTTTGAGTATTTTCTCATAGCATTAATTTATCTGTAATTTAAATTACTCACAGGAAGGGAACTCCTCTCCAATGGGAGACTTGTCAGCCAGCAAATTCACAGCTGAAGATCTTTATCTCAAAGAGGCTAAAAGACTAAATTATTTGCAATTTAACTATAACATAATTCCAGGGGAATTGTGTTTGTATAAATTGTTAGAAAATGCTACACAAGGCCAGCTGAGAACAAACAAGGCACGAGCTGTATATGATTCAGATTCTTAATTATCCATACTTAATACAACAAGCAGCACCACTGAGCTAAACAAGTTCACACAGAAATTATTCTTCCATCATGTCAATGCTACAGAGACAATAGAATTTGGAAGGACAGGACAAGAACCAAGACTTGTTCTAAACTCTCCTGAGCATTATGTAGTCCTATTTGTTTTCTTAAACATTTGTACAGTAACAGCATGTAAATGCAAGAACCTGCCTACCCTGTTGCTTTTGGCATTGTACAAATAAAAGATGGAATGGCAAGAGGTTTGTGCTTATCAAGAAGTAAATGTCTTTTTCTGCAAACTTTGGTATGCTTTAGAGACATTCAGATATCAAGTGTACTTTTCATCCAAATTCCTCCCCATGCTTACATAACAAACAGAGTTTCCAAAACTATTTTTTCAACTATACAAAGTTATGGACTACAGCTCAATAGAAATTATTTTAAAAGTCACCAAGAGCAGTCCTTCTGCGGAGCTGGAACAAATAGGAATTGCTACATTTAGTAGAAGTTTGTAATATTTTAGAAAAACACATTAAAATAGTTTTGTCTTCCTGAAATCAAATCTGTACATACTGCCCTGCATCCAGAAAAACAGAATACCAGAACACATATCGAAAATGGATCCTAAAACGCATGCCTCCTGCCTCAAAGGCAGGGCTGCAGGCTATATCTGCATGAACAGGAAAAAATGAGTAGGATTTAATTATTCCCTTTGCAGGGATGACAAGAATGGCTGCAGGGGATGAGGGCAGGGAAGGAGGCAGCAGAGCTCAGCAATCAGTATCTTCTGCATCCCTCAGTGGTACACAGACCTTATAACCTTCAGCTTGAACTAATCCCTCATACCTAGGATCAACAATACCAACTGTTCATCACCAGGAGGTAACTGATGATGCTGCAGGAGGGGCAATATCCACCAAGTTAAACAGAAACTTGCATGGAAAGATTTATGTGAGGGTTTACAATACAATTGCTCACAACAGAGAGAGAGCAGCAAAGATTTGACACTCTGTGTGTACTCAGCAACAGCATATGGGCCTGACAGACAGAGAGGTCAAGCTGAAATCATACTTAGTTTCTTTACCATTTGGGTTGTTCTTCAAAGGGAAAAAATTACTTCAAAAGAGCACGCTACATGTTACAACTATATTGGAAATGCACAACTACACTATCAGAAATTCGACTGATAAAACAAAGAAATGCAGATGGCATGGTTAGTATCACAACACAAATATTCCAAGAAACCCCAAGACCTATGTTCATCATCAATAAATCCAAATGCAACCAAAGACACAGAGGTATACTGGGGAGACAAATCAATAATATAAATACAGTATGAATTCTGGGTCTCATTTTTCAGCCTAAACCTCCATCAAAATCCCTGAGCCTGATGGTCTCTCCTGACTAGAAGGAATGTTTCCTCAAGCCATCACAGAAACTAAGTACTTGCTGATGTACAGCACATCTCTGGTTCTGCTTATTTTCTTCTCCTGAACTGCAGGGACTCCTTTAACAAGGTGGGATGAGCACTGAGCAGTTATGGCTGGGTACAGAGGGCCCAGAGGCCTCACTCCATTTCACTATAGTTCAAAACAGAAAAATTACACAGGAGGTTTGCACTGTGGACAGTTCTGCCCTTTTTAAAATTTTGAGTAGTGAGAAGCACCCAGATGAAAGAATGATTTAGATATCCAGGTGACAATATTGTATTAGATCCTGTATAACTCACAAATATTTGTGACAGACACAGGTACTTTCTGCAATACTGACTATAGACTGGACTGAAATCCTGCAGTGAAGAAGGTATGTCAGCCCTTTGCAGGGTTACAAAACCAGAAGCTGTGTAAATTATGGACAGGAAAAGGAACAACAAAAATAAGCAACTAATTACTTACCAAAACTGTGTCTGATTTGAGCCAATTTGGAGCAAGGGGGGTATTCCCTCCACTTGGAGAACATATTTTGTAAAAGCTTTTAACTGTTGGCAAACCAGAAACTGTAGGCATGAAAAATAAGATAATCAGCAATGGGTGCCCTTATAGCAGGTACACCCAGTACAGGTCAGTCATCAAGAGAGCTGCTTCCATGGTAAGAAAGAAACTGGGGAATAAGATCACAGTCTAACACCATTGAGCTACGAAACCCCAAGCACTTTAATCCTTGCATGATGGGGATGTAGCAGGTGCCCAGCAGAAGCCTGGGTAGGCAAATGCTAACTGCTGGCAGTAACTCAAGGCATTGTGACCTGCACTTTATAAGTTATTGCTGAAGAGCTCCCAGATGAGCTGCATTAATAAAGCTGTAGCCTAATTAAACCACATCCTTCACATCTCATCCTCCCATGGTTCTGGGAAATCAATGCAAACCTAGGCAACCCAAGTGGGAATCATTAAATGCATCTGTAAGCCATACCAGATCAACAAACAATTAGACTCACAATGTGCCAATCAGTAGAACAAACCAGCCTCATGGTTATGATCCTATCAGCTTAGCTTTCCTCAAGTGTACTTCCAATTAATTATAAACCATTTATACACCAACAGTGGCACCTCTATCTACTTTAAACACTATTAACAGTGTCAATAGTCTAATTTCAAGAAGTAAACAACGTAGCCTTGCTCTTGCTAGCAAAGTCTTATGCCACTGAAACTTTGTGCCATTCAACAAGTTCATAATTAGATTGGTGTGGTTGTAACCACTGAAGGAAGTGATTTGGAAATGTGGAAACACAGTAACCAGGAAAATAAGGTTCCCCCAAGAAACAGTGATTAATGCATTTCAGTGAATACCAAAAAAGTGAAAACACCTCCTAAGTGGCTTCCTTCAGAAACCCACTCAACTGGCTATTTAAGTTTAAAAAACAAAATGAGAACTACAGAAGTTACAGCCTTGCAGTCATGGAGCTCACAACTTCTTGCAGATATCAGTGTTGTCATTTTCCAGACTGGTGCAGTTACCCATTCCTCACATGAATGCAAAGTTTGCAGAGCACTGCACTTCCTGGGGTGGAAGCTGGCCCAGACAGGTAAAGCTGTGAGAGCAGAGGACCCCACACAGCAACATTTATGCATTTACTGGGTAGGATATAAGTTTCTCATTCATATGAATAAACATCCATATTTAACATATGGAAAAGAAGTTCTTTTTGGAGCTAGGCAAGCTCCTATTCAATAAGAATAGAGGGAAGCAATATCATCTCAATAGTTAAGTGAGGCCTGCATGCAAATTTGCATACCCAAAACAATAAGAAAGGAATTCTAATGGGGAATCCTCAGGTCACTGTGCCTTGTTATACAGGGATCGAATGGCTGGTAACTAGAGGAACAATATTCTGCCAAATGCTCTGCTCTTCTTCTGGCATTTAGGCACAAGCCTTGTGCTACAGCACCCAGTTAGTAAGTGCAGAAAATGTATTTGTCCAGTTTTGTGAAAGCACTGGCATGTTCAGAAAAACCCAAATAAACACAAAACTGTAAAAATCTCAAACCCTACCAACAAAACTAGGCACCTAAAATAATACCAGATGTAGGTGAGGATTCTTAGTCTGCAATACCAAATCGTTACATTTTTTATTTGTATACTTTCTACTTTGTTTATTTGGGTTTTGTTTTCGACAATGCCTTAAAGAATCTCCCTTGCTGATATAGGTAATTTATCAAAATATATTTGAAGACAAGAAGAGTAATAGTCAATTCTGATTCAATTCAAGCAGTTTCAGCAGCTGGATATAGTTATTTGGTTTGCAATATTAAAAAGCAAAAATAAATTCCACAATTTTATACCTTAGCACTGCCTCCCCACCCCACCCCCACCCCCCAAAAAAAAAAAAAAAAAAAAATTCAGATCAAATTATGTGACTTTGGATAATATGCAAATTCATTTGATCTCAGCTCCTCAAATCAAGTTCAGTTTTCTCTAAATCAGAAAAGTAATCAATCCAGTACAGATATTACAGGAAGATGCACTAGGATGGTATAACACAAATATTCCAGTATCAAATATTTACTTCAATCAATATTTCCTGGCAATAATAATAATGTATTGTAAGTTATGGGGCTATCAATCTCAAGTCACTCCTTGTTGTAAAAGGAGACACTAAAGATAAAAATGTTACAAGACCAGTAGGGTTTTTTTTCAGGTCCATTTACTATACTTAATGAAGTTTACTGAGTGTTTTCCTGGGAAATAAGTTTGTGTCAGGAATTAATTTTGTGATTCACAGGGGTTGGGTGTTTATCCATCTGTCGTACCCATACCTTCAGTGACATCACATCAGGAACACGACAGTGACATGGCACAACTTTTGGACCACACAAGAGAAAACCACCCCCT
Source organism: Calypte anna (assembly GCF_003957555.1). Taxonomy (NCBI): domain Eukaryota; kingdom Metazoa; phylum Chordata; class Aves; order Apodiformes; family Trochilidae; genus Calypte; species Calypte anna. The sequence goes on along the minus strand of NC_044257.1, from coordinate 8,180,164 downwards.
AGGACAGCTGGGGGCTGCAATATTGATCACAAATTCAACATACCCCACAGCAATCCACACACAAGTACAACTTATCTGCATGACACACACACACCTATTTTTATTTATTTTTTTTTTTTAATAAATAATACAGGGTGGATCAAATGACAGGAATGAAAGAGGAACACTCTAGGGCAATCAGCTATGTAGACTTTTGGTCCCAGGATTCCTTGATTTGGTACTTTGGATGACCAGATCCTAATTTTTAATTTTTTTTTTTTTTTGGTGACAGACTGGAAACTGCTATTCACTATGTAGAAAATAAGTAATTTTGAGGTGCCCAGGACATTTCAGTTAGGTCAACACTTTTTTGTGTTTTATTGACTTGGCCCTTTTTTGGCTATTAATTGATTCATTTGTTCCAGTTGAGGATATGAATTTCCCATTGATTTCTACCAAGCAAAATAGTTGAAGGGCACTACACATACTGCAGCTTTGTTTTTCCAGAAAATGCTACTAAGGAACAAAGTTTCCATTCTACCTAAGTATTCCAGGTGAAATGGTTAAACAACTGCAGCCTCAAGAACTTCAGCACTGGCTGAGTCCCACTGAGGAAGTTGATTACTGCCAGCTAAGGAGGGTGCTTATGCACAACATGTTGAATGGTAGGTAGCTTGTAAATATAACTGATCACCAGTGGCAGCTACTCAATATGTTAAAACACTTATTTTTTTTTTTATTCCAAAGCACTATGCATAAGAAAGTGTGAATAAAGATATTTCAAACCAAATCCTCCTCCTTGGAATTTAGTAGACTCAGCAGAGAGGCTGGACATCCTTTCTATTATTCTGCTAGAATAGAATATTGTGAGAGAGCCCTACAGCAGAGGTTCAGGCTATGCTTGAATATTTCCTGACTTTCAAATTATGCTTTTACATGAGGGTTTTATACTGTGAACAAGAATCCCAAAGTTCAGGCTGTCACACAAAAGAAGGATGCTAAGGCCTGCTTTTCCACACTGTATCTCACCATCTTGTAACTTTCTTCACAGCTCAACCTTTGTGAAAATTAATGAATAGTTGTCAGAGACACTTTTTTTTTTTTTTGCTAGTACACTATATATTGAAGAAAAAATGTGCCCAAATCTCATTATTACACAATAGTCACATACTGAATGCTTGCTAGCATATTTATAAAACTTACTGAACTTGGCAGGTGCATCTACCAGTCCTCCCTAGAGGCTATAAACCCATTTCCACCTACTGTGTAAGATTTCAGCATTAGCTTTTACCAAACTGCTTGGAAATTTCAGCCACCCTGATATTATGAATGTAAGTTGTGGAAGGAAGACATTTATCTGCTCAGCTTATCACCATAGAAGAGTTTATGGCTCAAAATCAAGGCCACTAGATGTTTACATCATAACACTGGCAAGTCCTTGGTGCAAAGGCAGAGAACTGACTGAAACCCACTGCAAATCTGCCCTTGTAGCACTGAGCAAGCTTCATCAAGAGAGGGCAGGGAGATGTCCCACTTCATTAATGCTGCACTTGACAGAAGAAGGAATTGTGAATGAATTTTGCCTCACAAAAGAAAAGTGAAGGTGAGCCTGACTGATTTCACTTAGTCTTAGTGGGTCACCCATCACCTCCAAACTCAGATTGAGCAGTTCTGAGTACCAGTATTGCCAATTACTTTTAATAAGACAGAACATAATGAAAATGAGCAACTCACCAGTTTCACCTGAGGAAGGGTTAAGAGAAGGAATCCCCAGCCAGTAAGGACAACTCTTCCAATATTTTCTTTTCATCAATGCACTGGGCAGAGCTATTATTGAACAGAGTACCACATAATGAACTACTGCTATGCTCCTAAAGGCAGCAGCTATTACTCACCTTTATGAGTCATGAAAAGAACAGCACTGAGTAGCACTCAGTAACTTAAGAGATGGAAGTCGAAGCTCTTTTCAAGAACAGCCTCCAGACATTTACATCATAAATTCAACATACTCTGGATCTGAAGTTTTCATAATACTTTTGAGTTATCTTTTCTGCAAGAGTATCTGCTTCTGAGCTGCAGTTTTATTCTTGTATAAGGAAAGCAGAAAGATCTGCAAGAATCTTAATTTTGCCAGTCTACAGCATTTTCACAGCCTGTTTACAGCACAGGCTGAAAGCAAGATAATATTGACCAGATAGGCCCTGGGCTAATTAGTGAGGAGTGCTTCATTAGGCCTCCATGCAGGCATGTGCTAAGTGACAAGAAATGAAAAAGATATTTTTTATTCAGCAATACTACAGGTTCTATGAGTTGCAAAATAACTGTAGCCCTAATGGTGACCATGAGAGAGAGAGGAATTTCCATGTTAATATTACCTGCCCGTGGTTCTAATGTATTGTTTATTCGGGGAGTCCACAGGACTGGAGACATTTGCTCTTTTTGTATGCCAGAGACCCAGAGGTAAAGTTGCTCTAATGGTAGTTTCACCTAATAATGGCTCCCCATTGCATTCCTACTCTCACAATTCCTGTTTTCTCAAATACATTCTATTTCTTTTGCAGCACAGATTTTCTATATCCTCTGCACACCTCTATCTACAGCCTCACTGCATAATACTCAGCTTTAAACCACAAGTCTGCCTTTTCTGACCTCCAGCACCCTGGGAAAAGACCACAACAGGCAGTACAAATATATTTTCCCATTATTTTGAGTCTTAGCATAAGATTCCATTTTGAGGTTCCATCTACCATAAGATTAAGTGTCCATCCACTGATCCAGTTGAAAGAAGTAGTAAGAGAAGATGAAATTAAAGGGATCCCCAGCAATACTGCACTCAGAGAGACAAAATAAACAGCCAAACCCCTTGCAATGGCAACTGTTTACTCAGGCAAAGAATACACCACTACCAACTTCTTGGAGCTCTATTATGAAAAGCCCATTTTGCAGATTAATGTAAAATGAAAATGGAAACAATGCTTAGAATTGCACTAAGCCTTTTAATTTATTGCTTTGAATAGTATTATTCTAATAGAAAGTAGTCTTCTTTGGGGGGAAGGCTATTTGCATTTAGGACTCCTCTCCCCTTTCATACACTGATAAATAAGAAGACTAAAAGGATAATGGAACATTACATTTTTTTTTTTTCACTAGGAAGAATTCAACTAAACAATGTAGCAGTAACAAATCAAATAAGCTTAGCAAGTGAGAGCTCTCCCACAACACAGTGTCTGAGGTTAACTGGTAAATCAACAGACCTGTTTTTAACCAGATGATTTGCTTGCCTACTGTGAATGGTCTTGAGAAATTTCATTTGTGTCTCATTTTTTGATGGTTATGGATCAATTGGATGAATGTGTTTTAATGTGCATGTGAACCACTAGTAGGGAGATGTTGACAATGAGGAAAAAAAGGAGAGGAAGGGTGTCTGTCTCTATAAGCCATTCTCAGCATTCTCTCTCTTTTCAAAAAGTGGTTAGGTATGAAATCACAAACCTAAGCAAACACTGGAGTTACCAACGTGCTGAGAATGCTTGAGACAATATGCCCAGAAGGGTTTTTGCAATCTGGAGAGCTGAAAATACTGTAATTTCAACCTTTCAGGACAGATAATTCTTTGTCCTAAACTCCGTGCTGAATCAAATCATATTATTAACAGTGACATAAAACTTCTAAACCACTGTGCATAATTTTCCTAGGCATGTTGCATGCATGAGTGAGGTGACAGAGAAGTAATCAAGTTTGAAGTATTCTTCAATAATGTTTGCCAGAGGAAGAAAAAAACCAACAATCAAACACCAAAAAACCCAACAAAAAAACATGGAGAGAAACTAGTTATTCCTCCCAGATGCTGTGTATTATCCATACTGCTTCAGGAAATCAGCTATACTTGTTCAGACCCAAATTTTAAGCATTGCAATGGTTCCTGACTGAAATGTCAGATTAGGAGTCTGAAAAAATCAGCTATCAAAATTCTGAAAGAACACGTGGTGTGAGGTGATTAATCAGCATCACAGCACAAATCTGTTGTCTGGTTCAAACAAATGCACCTATTTATTTGCAGTTCAGCCTCACTGCCTGGTGGTAGGAAGGAAAAAGAATAGCCAAGAGATAGTATATGTGCCACAGTGGAATGGTTTGGGCTTTTTTTTCTAAGCAGTACTTGTTTATACTACATTACTTCAGGGGAAAGACCAGATCCTGACAAGTGTGTTTATCACCTGCATCACCAGTCTGGATACAATGCTCCAAGAAGGGACTTACAGACAGGGAAAGGAGAGCACCTGTCTTTCTACCATACTTCCTTTCAGCTCCTTTCAATAATCTTTTCTTGTACTTTTTTTTAATCAGCTTGAATGGGAACAGGTCTAAGTATAAATCTTAAAAAAAAAAAATTATAAAAAGAAAGAAAAAAATATCTGGAATCAAAGTATGTAGCATTAATATGGGTCAATAATTATTATACAGCATATCAGTGGATGAAATCAGATCAGAGATCAAGGAACAGAGTTATTAAACCAGAAATGTGCAGAACTCAATTTGGAAAAATATAAGGTTGGCAACCTCAGGGTCAGGAGAGAGAATCAAGTTCTGAATATCTAAAATTAAGCATATTAAATGACTATGAGAAAAAGACTTAAATCCAAATGTTCAGCAAACAGGGAAGATACAAATTAATATTGCTGTTTCAAACACTGATGATATCTACCTGGCAAAAAATTACTAGTTCTAAAGTTTTGTTACAACATCTTATTACTTTTAAGTAATGAGAATAATGAAAATAGCAAAACTCCTGAACCTATAAAAAACCCAGCTAATTAACTGCAAAACTCTAAGTACAGAGCTATCCACAGCCTATTGATGGACAAGCATAGCTTTAGGCATGAATTATAACTCACAAATCCTCTTAGATAAATTCCTCTACAAGCTAGGGAGCTCTTTGGCATAATGTGAACACCAAATTCCGACTTCTGATAAAATGCCACATGAAAGTTAAGACTGGTTTCTGACATGTAACAAGATATGTATGTCAGCTTTAAAACACAGCTTAGCCTAATTTTTTCTCCCATCATCTCAATTTTTTTCCCCCCTTGCGACACACCACAGGTTTCAGAAGAGTTTCTTCATTTACATGAACACATGCAGAGCACGTCAAAATTTGGGATTTTGACACATCTCTTTAGGGCACTACTGACTGGCCAGCCATAGTTCCTGTCAAAATTATGAAAAGTTAAACTTTATCCCCTTCAAAGTTTGCAAACATTATTCAAAATCAAAAGGCAATAAGGGAAGGGAAAAGAGGGTCTAAATTACTGAAAATAGAAGTATTATACTCTGCTTAAGGGAGGAAGCATTTTCTTAAGTTAGCATGACTTGACAAGGAAGGTTCTTGGGGATCACTTTGTTCTGGGTAAATTTCTGACTAATATTTCTGTTGCCAGCTGTATGCTCAAGGGACAAGCAAGGAGGAGAAAGGCTAGAAATACAAACATTTGAAGATATTCAACGAGTTATTTTGCAAACATCAGTTTAACACAAATACCTAATCCCACATCCAGAGGATTAATTAGCTCAGTTTACAGCAAGTGGTTCTGTTAGGAACACTGTCTGCCTGAAGTTTTTCTGATGAATAAAGAGCCTAGAAGTAGATAAAAACATGTGCAATATTAGAATAATAAATATTAGAATAATAAAGCAGCCAGACTTCCAAGAAATATATGGCAGAATTGACATCATCTTTTTGCTATTAGCAAAGAGCACTTGAAGACTGATTATGAAATCCATGGAGCTTCTCTTGCTATGTTAAAGGAGCAGCATCAAGACCCTAATCTGGCAACTGACTGTACTATGAGATTACTCAGGAGGATCTCTTTAAGGAGCTGCCTGGAAGCAAATTACCAGCAGTGATACTAAAATCTCTCTTCTAAAAAATAATGAATTTATTACAGATGTCAGAGTCCATGCCTTGAAAATCTTCATTCCACTGCACTCCAGATGACAAAACATATGTACCAGGCAGAGTTAATAGACTGAAACTCACTCCAGGAGTTTCTTCAGGTAGAAAGTTCTATTTGTAATTATACAATCCACTAATTAAAAATGGAACATGTGTATAAGGGATATGTAATCTAGCAGTGTAGTAGATGCCCTTGAGTCCATGCCCTGCTGTTCTTCTCTCTGTGGCGTGAGCATACATTGTTAACATTTCTGCTACTCCTATATATTCCCACATACAATGAATGAAAGAAGAATATGATTATTCATCATGATATTTGTTTCTCAGATCTGTGACATGGAATTTATAAGCATGAAGGAAAATGCAGGGTGCAAACTGATTAGGTCAAATGAAAATATTTACATAATTTTACCAATAGGAAAGGATATCATATTCAAACATTAATATGCACATTTGTTCTTCAAATTATAAATAAATCTATAATGTATGCAACCCATGCTCTGGGAATTCAGTGATACAAGATTTCTGTATCCCACGAATTGCTGTGAAATGCTCTACATAAAAGAATAACATGTAACTTTACTCTGAAGATGAATGATTTGTCACACAGAAGCGTCCACTAGATTTAACCATTACTAAAAAGCAGGGTAATAAATCATCATTCTGCATCAAATGAGGAAACAGCACCTTTCTTAGTTTCGTTGTTCAGTCATAATCATGATAAATGAACTTTCCAGGACAGGTGAATTTTAACAAGCATCCAATATGCTTAATTAGATTTTGTTTTCTAGTTTTTGTTCTCTCTTGCTCTGTGACTAGAGTTTAAAGTAACATTGAATATACACATATTAATTGTAGCATTAAAAAGCTGTTTGTTCTTTCAAGAAGTCAATGGGACTATGCAAAAGTCAATGGGATTTCAAGAAGGTGCCAGTAGGAGAGCATAAATGAGCAGTTCACAAGAGCTTCTGCACCTTCAAATTTGTACATCTCTGCCAGCAACTCTCCACAGAAGGGAATATGGACACAGAGAACACAAATGCATCTGAAATGTCTGAGCACTCTAATGAGGACTCTAATGCCATTCTAATTCTCTTTATAGAAAATGTGGACATATCGAGAGAAGCCTGAATGTCAGCTTACCTGCAGGTCTGTGCTGTGAAACAAAACATGAGTAAACCACAAAAATACCCAGCACCAATGTGGAAAGCATCGAATTGCAGCTGCTAAAAATGCATAAGTACTTTCAAAATACAGTTGTCCTACCTTCTAACAAGGGACGTCTGATACTGACACCAGCTGCTGCTAACTGGTAGCAGATTCTTGATCCTTGATGGCAATCATGAATCCAGATTCTTACATATTCCACTTATATGCAGGCATTGGTCCTGTTACAGAAACAAAGATATCATTTATTTCCCTTTTCAAAAAACATCTCTAGATAAGCATCAGCAAAAATGTTTTGCAAATCTACTTTATTTCACAATATATTCCAAATGGGGTGGCAGAGATTACAAGGTCTTCCATATTGTCCGCAATATGCTCTGAAGTATAATTGCATTAAAACTAACACCACAACCTGCTGTGCCACAAACCCCTTGTTTGCATGCTCTGAAAAAGAAACAGTGGGAGTTTTCATACCATGAGCATCTTAATAAATGATCCAAACCCAGTATTTAAAGTTGCTATAGTAATTAAGACTGGCCTTTGGCCAAAGCATTCTAAATTCATTCCCATATCCACGCATAATGATTGTTTCAGGAAGTGGAGCAAAACTAAAACCTTCAGTGGCTTGAAACTATCCAGACTAGGAATGTTTTGCTTTTTTTCAATGAAACACACATACCAAGTACAACTGAGACCTTATCAAATTGCCCACTTCTCCAATGTAATTAGGAGATAAAGGTTTCCAGAAAGAGAAGTAAAAAACATAAGATAAAAAAAAAAAAAGCAAATTCCTGTAAGTATGAAAACAAGTCATACCATCTTGTATGAATCTTTCCATAAGAAAGAAAAAATCATCCTGAAATATACATATGGATGGTTTATACTATGAAAACCTAAACTGTGACAGGTTTCTAAACAATTGAAACCAGCGAATTCCCATTCTGATCTGTGACCAGAACTCCTGATCACTACAACACATACATAATAAATAGGAAAGGGAGGGTCAATTAAGTATTATGTAGGTCTATCTTTGTGCTTCAGCCCATATGTGAAATAAGGGGAAAGTCTTTGGCTCTATAATATACCATTGCAGCTGATTGATAATTTATTTTTTTTACCCCTCCCCGAACTTGTACTTTGATTTGAACAGAATGATAAAGAAATATATTTTACAACCATGCCTCTAACATTTTAGAGAGATATGAAGTTCTTTAGAATCTTTTGTTTTGCTCAGAATTGATTGTTATTTCATAATGATATATAGTTCTTGGCTTTGGAAGCTAATTCTGTTTCCTTGGGCTGGGGGTGAGAAAGAAAACCCCATGGAAACTTCACAGCCTTGGGTGAAGGATAAGGCCAGGGAAACCAATGATTCAACAGGAAGATAATCGGTGCAGAACACGGAGTTGCTTCAGATTGTACAGGGATACTGAAAGGGCACTAGGGTAGTAAAGAAGCAGAAGAAATCAGAAACTGGAAAAAGTCATATAATGCTAAGCATAATAACATCTAAATTGGAAAGCAACATTCCAAGGACAGCTTTGCACAGAGAAGCAGAAAATTTGAAGAATTATGAAGGCTGAAGAGACCTCATGGAAAGAGCCCTGTGTAGCTGAATGACAATGTCTGTGGCTCTGTGCACCTTCCTGCTATCCTGCTTCCTTTCTCCCCTCCCCTGGCTCTTATTTTGCCATCTGTAATATATTTGCTCCATTCCCATAAGAAGTAGCTTCATTCAAATGAGTCAATGTTTTACTTTGTACTGGGATGACTGGTGTCACCCACTGTGGCACCCACCCACAGCTGTACTGGGATGTATGGCTATTGCAAGGGGTCAGTGGCAGCTTTGTGGAGCCCTGCATTGGTATAGAGAATTTATAGCTGCTGATTCTCCCAACCAGCTGTTGCAGCAGATTGCTGGAGACCTCTGAAAATTCCCTTCCAGTCTTTCCATTTTAAACTAAAATCAACTGGGCTTTTCCTATTCTTCATCCAGGTCATTTGCACCTTGAACATGCCTAGAAAATTTTGGAATCTACAATGTATTGCGTTCCAAAGCCACCTTCCTATAGGCAGACACCACAGACAGATGAACATTTTTTTTCTTTCCAGTGTTGTAGTCTCCTTAATAGATAATGGCACCTTTGAATTATTGGGGCATAGGAGAGAACTGTAGGCAAAGCAAAGCTATAGATGAAGTACTATAATATTAAATCCAATTTATTACAATAAAGAGATGTACAGGACCACAGTTCAATAAATCACCAGCCCATCTGAGTGAGCCAGCACACCCTTGCATATTTGACCACACAGTTTTATTCCAGGAGCTGAGGAATGGCAGTCAGAAGGTATGGCAAGTACAATGACATGAAAGCCTGAATAAGCTAATGCTGGGGAATTCTTTAAAAAATGAGCTAAGTCACCATTGTGATATCCCAGATGAGAGGTTCAGAAGAGTTTGCTGGAAAAACAAAAACCAAAACCAAAACAAACAAAGCCCTATGGAGCTATCTTATTTGCCCATCCTGAAGAAAACGTTTAGGTGGCCTGGTATTGATATGGGAACCAAATTATTCAGGTTTTTTGAGCTGAAGAAAATGGTATCTAATATTTCTATCTACCAGGCACTCTGTCAGTACAGGAAGAGCAGAGTCAAACTACTGGCTTTGCTGACAAAATGTTCTGTGTATTAGCAGCAAGGAAGGAAAAACTAATATCATGCCAACAAATGTTCTGACTTGAAATCACCAGTCACAGAAAAGACTATCTTGGAATACTAATTATCCAACAGAAGAACACAGATTTTCTTATTAAATACAGTGCTATATCCAAACGTGAACAGAGCTAATTTAGGACTATGCCAAAGGAGCAGACAAGAAAAATCCCACAGGCACGATTGAAGATTAACATGGTCAGCAGAGTCAGAAAACATCCTGAACAGAAATGAAATGGAAGAGAAGGAGAAATAGATAAGTTATTAAAGAGCACCAATGAGAAACACGTTGTCCTGGACCATAAAGAAAATCCCAGTTAAGCTTCACTTGTAATGAGAATGTGTTTAATCACTTTTACAGATATATAATCATCACCAATTCCAGAACACTGGCTAGAGAAAACCATGCTGGAAGCAGGCCAGATGCTGAAGTTCCTGGAAAGCACTTAATAGCTTTTATTGCACACACAATATAAATATTAAAGAAGGAAAGAAAGAAGAGAGCAAGTCAGACAATATTTGCAGAACTTCCTTTTGAAATTAATTTCACACATGGATTTCAAAGATTTTATGAAAACTGCTGAAATTCAATGGGAATTTAAAAATAATATACACAGTGTATATACAAAAAGTTTGATTGCTTTAGGAACTTCTTACAAAACAAGCTCTGGGGAATTTCATGATCTACAATAATGATAAAAATAATACCTTGATGTTTGCTTTTTCTACATATACTACATGATCCACACTGAATGCCAAAAAAATGCAGAATAACAGACCTAACAAAGAAAAACAGTTCTTGACTCCTTAGGAGAGGGGCCTCACCCTCCTTTCTTGTAAATGCAGGTCAAGGAAATGAAGAGGGAAATAACACAATTCACATTATCCCAATGCCACAAGACAACTCATTTAAACAAATCTTCTGCTACTGATGGTAAAAATTAATGAGACCAGAATTGGCTGAATACACACTTAAACTTCAGTTATGGGAGGAAAAAAAACCTTTCCTCATTTGCTGGTGTTGGTGAATGCACTGAAATGGAGAGTTTTCTGGAGAGCAGCACAGACTCTCAACAAAATAAGCATTCCTTGGGCTTCTCTAAGAACTAGAAAAACTTTGCTCCAAACATAGGTCTAAGGTCTACAGAGCTGTCCTTTAAACATCCATTTAAAATATAAATGGAGTAGAAATTTCACCATCAGCAAGTCTCAGATATACCATTTTCCAGACTTCTTAATTTCTTAAGCTGGTTTATTTTTAGCATCTATACTACATTGATGGTTTTAATTTTTGAATCTCCATGCCATTTAAATAAAGCAATACTTCTGCCACTCCAGCTAACATCTGATACCTCCAAGTAATATATAAACTGCCAGACAGTAGAAATTAAAAGCTCTACCAGACATGAAATTCCTGATGCTTACATTAATCTAGAAAAAAAAAAAAAATCTGTAACTTGACAAAGCCAAAAGAAAACCAAAGCATCCCCCTTCAAGGCAGCTAGTGAAAAGGTAAAAAGTCCTCTGCAGTTGACCTTAACAAGGTTACAGTGCTGCTGTATTAAACCAGACAAATCTATCTGAATAGTTTAATGGTTCATAGTTACATGTGCAGAAGTCATGAATATAAGAGTTATTCCCACAATTGTTTCACATGGTTCAATGACTTCCTACTGAGGCTATCTTTTCCTCTCCTTCAACTAGTGCTATATCAACTGAACACACACACATATATATAGGCAATGATAAGCAATTATGTAGACTTTATAGTGAAGGCAATTAAATGAGAGTTCCTACTTCATTTTAGCAAAGTAATTTTGCTTTGCTAATTAGAGTACAAAAGGATTAGAGATTTCTTCTGAAAGGAATGCTGAGAAATTAAGCACATGCTGTTGTCATTTCTGTATTTAACACTGCTGTTGGTCTTAACCAAAGACATGTAAATTTATTTTATTTATGTTAATTATTATGAAGCTAAAATACCAAACTGAGATCCTGCCATTACGCACTTATTCCAGCCAAGATATTTTATGGCACTTTTCTAACACCTTTTACCTATAAAAAAATTAGTTTGAGAAAATATCAGGATCAATGGCATTGGGTTGTCCCTTAATAAGGAGAAATTATGAGAAATTTCACAAATTATGACATTTTAGGGTATACATTTACTGCAGAGTTCTCCTGTATAATAAGGGTTAGATCTTTTCTCCTCTAGTTCCCTTCCATCCATAAATAAACCCATTCTACCCAAACTTAATGATGTTTTAATTCTTAAAAGCAGCTTTACTGGACTTAAATAAAACTACAGATATTTGCAAGTCAACAAGTTGAGTGAAAAGAGAACCAAGAATAAACATTTCTATCCTGATGCCTCCTAAATGCTGTCAATTTAGGGTCTCAAGCATGGATGTGGGCCAACTGCTATGTTACACTACATGGAACTCTCTCACGTTTGTCATAAAACCAGAAAAAATGTACTGAAAACTCTCAAAAAATGTTTACCCCACAACCCACAGAAGTCCAAGAGTCAGGGCTCTCTGAACATCACACCCTCAGCCACCACAGGCAAGACACTTACATATAGCATTCTCCACAGATTAATGTAGAAGTATTTCCTGACAAGGCTCCCCAGTGCAAACTTTTTCTATGAAAATGTGTTCAAAAACAGAGTAAAGATTCAAACATTGGGCATTATCAGAAGACACTATTTCCTCTGAAGACATTAACATGTACATTCTACCTCTACAAAGGCTAATTAATCAAGGCCCACATCACTCCTCCTCCCCAAATAGCAATGTTCTCTTAATATTTCACCTTTATGTTACATTCAAAGTGACACAGACTTAGAAGAATCTAAAAGAAGTAAAAACCTAGAGCTTCTGACATCCAAAACCAAAACTAATATTTGTCAGTATATTAAGGCTAAGAAAGGGCAGGAGCAAAACAAGAAAAATCTTATGCACTTGTCATTTAATGTAGGATAAAAGTTAAATATTTATTCATTCTGGGAGCTGTGGAGATGGCAAACAGCTAATTTGCTAATCCCAGTTAGGCCAGGATGAACTAGACAACACAGAGATTTGTGATTTACATCATTACAAGTTCTATCAATAAATGACAAAGCAGTTTATTATTGGGATGCTCACATCAACCTCCAAAAGTCAACTAATAAAATCGTGTGTATTTATAAGGCTTCGATTAGTAGTGTTTCACTTTAGTTTATATGAAATAGATTAAAAGCCTCTCCTCCAAACCTTTTCTGAATAAATGCTCTCTTTCCACCTCTGTCACAAGAACAGAAAAAAAAAAAAATAGTTACCAGAGTCCAAGTTTGCATGTACAAAAAAAAGAACAACACAAAAAAAAATCCCACCTCACCAGACTGTTCTTTTATTCTAATTCTCTTGTACACTCAGTTTGGAGTGGTTTAAACTAGATATATCCAAAGGAAAAAAACCAAGACACAACAGGCTACCCAAACCCTACACGTTAATGTCAGAGATCTATATAATATGCCTTTGTTTCATGTCACTATTAGGGCTGGCAGCTTTATTAACACATTATGTTCATGTTTGCTTTAATGTCCCATCCCTTTAGGACTCACAAAAACATACCCCATCCCTGGGAGCAGTCAGCTCATCTGGGCAATTCAGCAATTCATTGCTATATTTCTAGAATCCTGAGCCTGCCAACTACAAACTAGAAAAAAATTATTACTTTGATCACAACAGGTGCATTTGCACAAATGAATTTTTGATTGTAGTGACAACTGTTAAGTCAGGATCCACAGAGCAGAGCAGAGTAATGGATTATTCACCACAGCTCCAATTAACGTTTTTGGTTTTCATTGGCAAATCAATGACTATCAACTCTGACTTTCCTGTCAAAAGCAGCCAGGCAACAACACTATCTATAGCACTTAATTTACAGATTTGCAAAATCTTGGATGCAAGAATTGACAGAAACACCTGATTTTACCTCAGGATAACATATAAATTAAAATTACCCTCTGCTCTTCTGCTTCGTCTTGAAAGGCTTTGGCTAGAAACGTAGAATAATTCAGTATTGCTGAGTACAGAATTAAGCTCTGGGTAATCATTATCTTAAATCATGCTTATGAGCTCTAAAATAAATACATCAGCTTTCTGTTCCATTTGGACATGTCTACTAAACAATTTTAGGCCAGTAAAAATAGGATATGTGTGGCCTAAAAAAAAAAAGTTTGAATGAAAGGCACTGGGGGCTTGCACACAGTAACTGCAGTCACTTGTTTCACAATATCTCAAGTAAAAAGCACCAGGAAGAAATAAAGCACTAACATACACATTTTGTTTCCACATTAAGAACAGAAATAAAGAGGCTAGAGGAAGCTTTGGGGAAAAAATATTAAGTGCTAGATATGGTGTCACATAGTGTAATTGAGCAATTTGTTCTTTGGTAATAGTGTTTAGAGCGAGTCATCTCACTACAGAATACTTCTGCTTAACTCGTTTGTCTACAGTAACAGAATTGTCCATGAACCAGAAAATTATGAAGGACTGTTTTCTCTTTGGCAGTTGCTTAAGTTAACTGTTAAAACATCCAAAGATCTCACATCAGTTTTGTGGAAAGCAAGAGGAATGGAGCTCAATGCTAAAGAGCAGGCAGTGAACACACTGAAGAGCACATCCCATAATTCTGGAGCTTACCAGTGCAGCAAACTGCTCCGTGTGAAGTGATGCAACCCAGTCTGAACACACTCCAAATACACTTGACATAATTTCTTATTACATCAACCCCACAGAAAACAACCTTAGCTCTCACACACTCATTTAATATAAGCATCTCTTCTGTGACTGGTCCAAGCAGCCAATGCAACCTTCTCTTTAAACGCAGTGACTTTCTGGCTGCTTCCTCTTAACTTCAAGAGGAGCAGAACATGGAGAAGCTCTGCAGTCAGGGTAAGGCAGATAAAGGAAGAACTATAGCACCACAGTAATTTTTAAAATTGTTTTTTACCAAGCAATGTGCAAATCCAGGTAAGTTGCAACAAAGAATTAAACCATTCTTTATCCAAATTAAGACAGAAGTAACACTGCTAAGAAAGGATTCCTGAGATAAATCTGTAAAGCTAAATAGGAGGAAATATCAGGCCTCTCTGGTTCTGAGGCAAAATAAAAAAAAAAAACAACTTGATTTGTTTTGAAAAGGACTGACTCAAATTCACTAACTTCAGCTTCAAGGAGTTCATAACTATAGTGTTTAAGTCATCAAAATAATTGAGCTTACAATGATAAACTTAGAGTGCTAATTCTGCAACGATAAAAACTGAAGTGCAGACTTTTTTTTTAGAAAACTTGTAACCCTGACAATAAAGCCATTTATATGGCACTTTCAGAAGTGAGGTATCAGCAGAGTTGTACAGGCAGAAAACTATGCCATTTTTGCCACAAGAGTACATTTCTATTGGTATGAAATCCCCATAGAACTCAATGGGATACTTGTCTAACAAAAACCAAACAAAAAACTAAAAAAACCCAAATAAAAAAAAAAAAAAAAACCAACCCACACACAAAAATACCACACACACAGAAAAAAAAAAACAAAAAAACCAGCACAAAACACCCCCAATATACACACACACAAAAAGGGGGGGGAAAATCAAATATTTTTGTGTCTTGGTGGTCAAATTTGTCTTTTCTTTTTTAATTTTCTATTCTCTGTTGGTTAGCAGCAGTAAGGTACCAGCTTTGCATTTTTGTTTCCACCACAGACTTTATAATTTCTTGGTTTCTTTATACAATCAAACTTTTTTCCTATTTTCATAACAGCAATAAAGAGCTGTGCCTTAGGCACTCATCACTTCCAGGTTGAAAGTTTACCAGCAGAGAAATGCTTCAGCTGGCAACAAGCAACATCTATAATTAGATATATACTTCTGCAGGCTTTTGCAATAGGGAAACTGCAAATCCATGAGATCAGTGAATCCTGTCTAACTGGACCTTGGCTTAGAAGCAAGCCTTGGAGGTGTATGAGGCCATCAGGAGTTGCAGACAGCCACGCCACAGTGCAGATTCACTGAAAAAGAGCACACAATGTTTTTATGCTGTGCTTTCACTCCAGAGCAATTGTTTGCAAAAAATTGTTTCTGAAAAAAATCTTACCTGCTCTAGGAAAGCTCACACATGGCAAGGATTTCTACCATTCCTGGATATTTCATTTTGTTTCTCTGTGATTATTAACCACTTCTTCAATGTTTGAAACCATGAACTCCTGAACACTTGATACGCTAACAACAAGCTACTTTGCTGCAGCACAGTGTCACAATTCATGCCCTGAGTCTGCTAAGGCAGAACCAAGGACTGGAACATTTGTTGAAAGAATATAGAAATAAATAAGCAACTTTCGGGGGAAATGTCTTTTTGATCAATGCATATTAATTAAATTTAAACCAAACTGATGGATTTGCCTCCATTCTTTTCTGCTTTGTGCTTACATTTGCTTTTAGGGCTTAAGAGTTGAGCACACATCTAAAGCTAAGCACGCACTTAAGTATACTAAGTCAGAATCACACCAACTATTTTTATTTGAATTAAAACTCATCCATTAGCCCCAGTCAGTATCCATTGTGCTAAGTTTATACAACGGAAGAACATGCTACCAGTTTCCTTTACAGTAAGAAAAATGGCAAATTAAATAAACAAGTATAAGAGAATACTAAGAAATTTCATAATCATTTGTATCTAAATTACTTCTCTCCTAAAAAAAAGAAAAGAATAATTGGGTTTTTTTAAATTGTTTTCCTATTACGTGGCAATCAGTAGTAACTGTTCCAATGACTTGTTTCTCTATAGCAAGAGTTTTCTAATTACTGAGAAACACATCATCATCACAACTAAAACCGTCATTTATCCACAGGTGAACCATTTAAAATAGGAACTGCTCATTGGAATTCATGGAGTTAAGATGGTATAGAAATGCATTTTTAGATAAATCTAAACCAAAACATTATTAAAAAAAATATTTAGTCCATCAAACAAAATGGCTAGATGACCTGTATTAAAAAACTATTGGATTATTATGTTTGCAAAATTTACTGTATACTTCTCAACAAAATCTGATTTGCCTCTCAGAATTCCTAAAAATACTCAGACACATGATCAGGAAGAGAATTGTACAAATGGAACAAATCTGTTACAAGAGACCCAGTATTTCACTGATGTAAATGAATGCACCAATAGGAACATGCCCATATATATAAGCACATACATACACACATGCTGTCTTAAAGGTATGTGAGGATAGAGCAGCACTAAAATCTAACTCCCTTTCTGTGTCCTCATCAGAAACCATTGCCACAGACACTGACATTGTTAAAAAGCAGGTCAAGGTCAGACCATGTAATCCAACTGCTCCCTTTTGACATTAAGAAAAAGAAAGCTTAAAATAATTAAAAAATAATATTTTTTTTAAAAATCACAACACCTCTGAATGTCAGCTTTTTGTATTTAAAACTCAATTGAGGACTGATTTGTTTCTTCTTTTATCTGCTCTGTCTCTCTCCCTTGAATAAGAGAAATAGGATAAACTGAAGAGAGACATTGAGCTGAAATAGCACAAGCATCTCTACCTGGATATGTAAAAGAATATATTCAGGCTGCCTGAAAAAACTACCAAATCTGAAAAATGCCACTCTGTGAAAACTCATAATTCCATTATTTCAAGGCAGAATACCCTCTGCTTTGTTATGAGATGTACACCTGCTCTACAGCACATTAAAATAATCTCCTGCAATATCCAGCACACTTCTCATTGTGAGATCTTATTGCAGCCCTTGGAAGAGGGAACTATTTCGATTTTGCATTGTAGCAAGCCAAAATAGTAAAAAAAGAGAGGCAGAGAACACAGAAATAGTCTGAAGAAAATCTCAATAGACTACCTGTTCTGTCTCCTTTGCCACAAGGAAAAATCAGGAATACCCAAGACAAGCCTTGACAGATGTTTTCTTAATACATCCTTAAGAAAAACTCTCTAAGGATGTCTTCCCACGTACCTGGTGCCGCTTTACTGCTTGACTGTTTTTACAGTGGAAAAGTTGTGGGGTTTTCTAAATACCTGCACTGTACCTTCTTTCCTACAATTAAAGCTCATTACTCCTTATTCTATCTTCAGAAAACAAAGGGAAAAAAGAAATCACAATCTTAAAGGGTTGGACTCGATGATCTCTGAGGTCCCTTCCAACCCAGCCAATTCTATGATTCTATGATTCTATCTTCTTTATAGCAACTTTTGGAGACTAGATTTTTGTTACTGTGATCTCCTTAGCTTACCCACCTCCCCCTTGCTTTTCCCCCCTGGAAGCTTCCCTCAGAAGTTAAATTTGTTGAACTTCTTTCTATTTTTTCCTTTCATTTCTGTATTTCTCAGGACTGCACTCATGTTCTAGCTGAAGGTTCAAAAATCCCAGGAAAAACAAAACAACATCCTCACTCATGTTAGGTACGAAATGCCAGTTAACACACCCCAAATAAAAAAGTTAGGTTTTTTCTTCTTTTTGGCACCAGTTCTGCATTTTTGACAGGTATTCCATACATTCAGTTTACATGCTAGAATGTACCAATGTACATATGCTAGAAGCACCAATTCTGCTTTTGTTGACCATCAGGCCAAACGCTCCCTTTTATCTGTGGGCTTCCCTCCTGCACTTACCCATTTGTTGCTTGAGTTCCGATTTTGCTCCTCAAAAGTCCACATGGCAAAGCCTCCCCTCCACAGGTCACTGACTCCGCATTTTTAATTGCATTTTGACTCCATCAGTCAGTAAGGTAGAAGTTGCAACAACATGGCAAAGCTCAGAAGATCCTGACAAGTTGAGGTGTTCAGGAGATTCTGAACAATGTAAGAGCAAAAACCACCAAAAAACCACCAAAATTTTTGCTACACATATGTCTTTAATTCTGCCTTCAGAGCAACAAATTAGCTCCTGTAGCTTTCTCAGGTTTTTACCGTTGCTTTTCTTGATTAGAATACTGGGAACAGGTGGTGTGAGTTATGAAAGCCTCTTTAGCTGTAATGGATGCCACCTGAAATTCTGCCTAAACAGAAAATTTGCCTCTACCCCACAACCAAATTAGATGAAAATTAAACTTATCAGAAAAAAAATTTTGCTTCTATAAGATTGGTAACTTATTGGTGCTTTTCTCACCATATCTGTAGACCGTTAGGGTAATAGTTCTTTAAAAACAAAGCAAACTTTACTTAAATATGCAGATTTCAGTGGGAATTACATGGGTAAAAGCAATGATCATCCTATTTTGTATATCTGTTCCAAGAAGGTTTGTTAGCAGAGAATGAATAAAAAAAAATACACATCACAAAACTAATCAATTCATGATACTTTATCATGTTTTGCACTAGAATATCATCAGCTGGCTGACAGTGGAACTAGGCTGCTATACTTATCCTCATCAGAGGTGACTCTGGTTTCCAGCATTTCTAGGAGATTCATGTTCATTCCTATGCTTTCCTGTAAAGGTTGCCCAGCAGGATACAATTGCTTTTTGCCTGCTGAAAAGCCTGACTAAAATTCTACCCTCATTTTGTATATACTGGCAAAGAACTTTGATTTACCTGACTTTTACTGCTAAACAAGGTCAAATCCACGCTGATTTGTGTGAAGAGTTGCATTCCCACTATCACCTCCTGAACTATCCACTCCTCATGAGGTAGGTAAAAAATTATTTTGTACTAAAAAGCATTCTGTATATGTAGGGAACAAGACAATTATGGAAAATAACACATGTATGGACATCATGTAAATGTGAATTAGCTTCACCCTGGATATTATATCAGATGGCACCAAAGCTTTCTAAAACTGCAAATTTAACCACAGTTCTTTACTTAAAAAAACCTACAAGGCCATGCTTCCACCAAAGCCAGAAGCAAAACTAAGGATGAGGCTTGTGTTTGTGGGTTCTGGCCACTGACAGATACAAAAGACATGGAGATGAATAAAAGACTAAGGTACATCATATCTTAAAGAAGTGTCATCCAAAGGATGCCTTGAGAGAGAGAAATAAGGGCAGAGCAGGTGTTGCTAAGGCTCTAAACCTCTGTTGTTGCTTTTCTATTTTTTCTATTTCTACATCAACATGCATGTCACGAGAACATGGGTTAAGATGCAGAAGACATTAAACAAGAATTAAAAGCATTAAACAAGACATTAAACATTAAGCAATTTGGTGTAGGACCAAAGCAGAACACAGGGAAAGATTCAGAGTTTCCCAGTAAAGCAACACTGATAAGGAAAATGGCAGAACTGAACAAAGAAAAGTTCTTCTAAGAGCAGGATAAAAATAAGATGGTTTTTGTAAGCAAAAATCTGGTCATTGGATACATAGGTAGAATTAAAAAAAAAATATTAAAAAAATCAAAGGTCAATTCTTAAAAGAAATGGAGCTAATACACAGAAAACTGTCCTAGTGATCCATTACAGCTGTGAATAGGGTCCAGGTGGTGTCCATCACTCAGCATTGAGGGTATTTAGTAACAGGTGTAAGCAGGTAGCCCAGGCAAAGATTATGGACCAATCAGGCATATGGTAATTACAAGGCCAGTCTATCCCCAGTTGCTTTTTAGTTTCACAGATATGCTTACAGTAAGACTGACGAAATGAAACTGTAAAAGTTACCTACAGTTAGGTAAAGAACTCTCGTAATAAAAAAGTAGGAACCTCCATATTATTATCTAACAATGCTTTCAAAGCTGTCAAAACACATGCTTTTGATCTGTAATGTTTGCTGAGAAACACTTCACAGAACCTGTTCTCTGTAAACAGGCTTTTTATTGCAGCTATACTGCAGGACAGCTGAAGAAGATATTATGGAAACAACCACGGGCTCTTAAGGCCATTGCTATTGTTATGTAAAAGAAAAACTGTAAATGGATTTCCTAGCTGCAGTACACTTTTAGTAGCAGAGGTGTGTACTATGGTAGAAAACTATTTGTCTCTAACTGCAAGAGCTCTGTATCATTTTTCTCCTCTGTGCTAGGGAGGTGACCTTTTGGATACAGCCTTAAAGAAAGTACTTGCCAGAAACAGATGATATCAGTCTGGAAAAGTCTTAATGTATTACCCACATTATCAATCTCATAAAGGAAATCTCACAATTTCTACATTTCAGCTTCATTTCTTAACATCAATATATTTAATTTTGTGACTATTCTTAAAAGCAAAAAAGTTATTTTTCACACAGATTTTCATGAGATGGCAAGAGACTGTCAAAACCTTCACCATCAGTTCAAGTGACACATATGGAATTGGTCTCCCTTTGCAGAACTGAAGTGATTTAGTCTTCTAATCATTATAAGCCCTTTTTAGGTCTTCACAGTGCACATGGTCTATCTTTAGCTCAAGCCATTGTTCCAACTCTTTGTGAAAGAGAAGTCTCTAAAAGCTGATTCTATTACTGTAAACACTCTTCAGTATACAAATAAAATAGAAATTCATCTTACATCCGTACCACCATTGTTTTGAGGTTCCCAATGAGCTTCTAGATGTCACATGTTATGACATAACTTTAATACAGTATAAGAAATAAATACCACTTTAAGTTACAGCCAATTTACCCTGTGTACTACCATCTTTCTAGACATGCCAAGTCATCAAGATGTGAAATCAGTATTTTATGGAAGACCTCTGAAGAACTGCTTGCAGCACAAGCACAGTGCTCAAATATTGAGAGTTTCAACATTTCATTTTTGCTCCTGTGAGAGCTCAGGATGAACATACTTAAACTATCTTTTATCATCAAGGGGAGTTTGATAATGATAACATGCACTTTCTCAGGCTCTTCTAGTCATTAGAATTTTGTCTAAATTAAATGCCTCCAGTAGCCAACATGCTCCAGTAGCATACTGAAGTGCCAATCTCTAGATAAGAACCTGAGCCTAAATATTTCTCCCTCTCCAGTGCCTGGCACACAAGGTTACTGTATCATGCCAAATTCATCTCTGGTTAACTATCCTCTGATTGCCAAACATTCTCTTCACTGCTCCCTCACTGGACACCACTCTGCTCCCCATCTCAGAGTGCTGTGTAATGCCACTGGATTTCTAGGCAGCTTCTCTATTTCATTCCAGAGTTAGACACATCAAAAAGTTACACATTGGGCTAGAATAAAACTAGGAACTACAGAAACGTGAAATGGTATTATTCTACAGGATTACAGGTTTGGAAGTGGAGTGAAAAAATACAGCCACATTTGAGTGCCACATCACAGACTAAATAAATCAAGATTAAACATAGCATGACAGGTACTGAATGTGCATAATCTGCATGTAGCTGTATCTAACACAGAGTGTGCCAAGTTTCTTTTGCTCCCTGAATAGAAGGGTCAAACAGTCTCTCAAGAAGTAAATTTGATGCAAAATAATTTGGTTAAAGCAAAAGGATTAATCTGAGCATCCCCTTGCTGATCATTAAATCAAATTTATCACAGCACATATGGATCTATGTACGAGTGAATTTTCCAAATCAAAGGGGTGCACATAAGCAGAATTCCTACCTTGTGAGGACAGAGCACATTTTTCTAGGCATTGCAAAGTTCCCAGATCAGTCTGATGAGGTCAATCACATTATAATTGACTCTAACCTGTACTCCTTTATCCTGCTAAATATTTCACCTGCATTGAAGTCAGCATCAAAGTAAATGCAAATTTTTTTCTCCTTCATGTGAAAAAACCCCACCTCTGAGCCCAAAATCACATAAAATCACTTCTATTCAGATGGCTACAATATGAACAAAAAAGCACCCAGTCAGTACAAGTAAAAGAAATGCCTGACAACTCTGATACAGCCAGGTTTCAGTCAAATAACCACAGCGTAACTGCTGGTTACAGAAGCCTGCAATGGAAATGCCACTAAGGAGTGGGTACCTCTCCACATAAACAGGCAGCCTTGCTCACCTAACACTGAAGGTGTTCAGCATTGACTGAGGGAAGAGAAATGTAACTCCTTACATTTTAGCTCAGTGCAAGATAGTCCTGCTTTCTCTTTCCTTCACTGCTTGTCACTTTGCTATGCAATCACCCATGATATTAAAAGGCAGAGGAAGAGCTAAATTCTCAAAGCTGACTACTAAATTTAGCTACTTCTGTTACCATGCCACATGCTCACAGAGAAGAAAAAAGTTTATAGTGATGACAGGTGGAAATAAACCCAGCAAAGAGCAAATAAGCTCAGCAGCAGGCACAGTTCTCCCTCTTGACTTTGCCTCCAACATAAGCTGCATCTACAAGGAGGAAATGCCGAACCCCCATTCTGTAAACATCTTTCATCCACTTTGCAAAACAGGAAAACTCCAATTCTTTCTTGCCAGTGAGGAAAGAGGAGAAATAGTGCAAAATATTGCTACGCATACATGGCAATGGCATCTGTCAGAGAGGACAGTGCAAAAGGAAAGAGCAGAGACCTTTGCCAATTCCCTGTAAGGGTACAGCCACGGTGCTGGTGCAGAGCTAAAACAAGCTTGACCTAACCAAAGCCTCAGGGTTGTAACTGTATCTGGTGTCGTTGGACCCAAATCCACACTCTTCCATGAAAGCTGTTCCTCCCCTCTGGTAGTTCAAGGTTTGCCCATAGCCATACCTGGGTTCAGATGTCCTTCTCTGTCTCTGTGGTACAGAAGCTGCCACAACCTTCACCTGCTGAAGAAACGTCCTCCCCTGAGTCAGGTACCTGACTCCAGCATGGTTGCAACAGTGGACAACACTTTATGGTCTCCGAGACCCTTACAACTAAGTTGTTTTGCAGGCTTGCACTTACCGCTTTATTTGGCTTTGTTATCTCCAAAGAAACAAACAGCACCCAAAGTTAGAATAATGTTTGATTAGTGTACGTGGGGTGTCCATGCCCATGCCATGGCAGGGAGATCTCTGTGGGGAGAGGCTGAGGCTGCCCTGTGCTGAACATGTCTGGTTCCAGCTGGTTCCGCATCCACCTCAGCACCCAGCACAGCACAGCCCACCAGAGACACTGGTGGGGCCTCTGTGGAAATGAGGCAGTGAGGACAGAGTTATGTGGAAAAAAGTGTGAGGAGAAGGGTGAGGAGAAGCCTGAGGAGAAGCCTGAGGAGAAGTGCAAAAAAAAATGAAGTGTGAGGAGAGAAGTGTGAGGAGAGAAGCGTGAGGAGAGAAGCGTGAGGAGAGAAGCGTGAGGAGAGAAGCGTGAGGAGAGAAGCGTGAGGAGAGAAGCGTGAGGAGAGAAGCGTGAGGAGAGAAGTGTGAGGAGAGAAGTGTGAGGAGAGAAGTGTGAGGACAAGCTCGAGGAAAACATGAGGAAAAGCGTAAGGAAAAGTGCGAAAAAAAACGTGAGTAGAAGAGCGAGGAGAGGCGCGAGGACAGGCGCGAGGAGCATCCCTGGAAGCGTATTCTCCCTGGAAGAAAAGAGAGTGGAGGAGGCTCTCCAGGAGCAGGGGCTCCCCTGATGCCTATGGGGAGGCAGTGGCAGAAGCAGACACCCCGACTGCAGCCCCATGCTGGAACAGGCTGTCGTGTGGCACTGCAGCCCATGGGAAGGGGAAAAGCGTGAAGAGGAAGGAGCAACAGAGAGAAACTCTTAAGGAATGACCACAACCCACCATTCCTCATCCTTGCTATGCTGCTTCATAGAGAGGAGCTGGAAATGAAGAAGTGTATTTGAACTTGGGAGAAAAAAAAAAAAAAGATGATGGGGAAATGGTGGTACTACAGTATGTCTTTGTTTCTCATTATTCAAATTTATTTTAATAAGCCATAACTCATTTTACTCAAGTCCAGTCTGTTTTGCCCATGATGACACCTGGCAAGTGATCTCCCTCTGTAGGCCAATCCATGAGCTTTTCCAGCTTAATTCTCCCCAGTCCTCTTGAGGGACTGAGACAGCAGCTGCTTGGGCAGCTGGCTAAGATCAACACACCACATAGTATTAGGTGAAAAAAGTACTACTACAACAGTGGAGGGACCTCTCTGTCAATATTACATAAGGTTTTTCCTGTCAACTTGTGTTTCATTTGAGCTTCACAGAAGGAAACTACATACAATAAATCCTCCAAAAAATAACACAATAATGTTTGGTATCTTTAATTGTCGGAACACTGATGGGGCTGTCATTGAAACTGGCTTACTAAGTTCAAGATTAGGAGGAGAGTTTTGGCCATGCATACCATGACCCAAAATTTTATCTGCATAGTGTGCACCTTATCTGCAAGTGTCATTCAGTGTTATCCAGAACCCAGTCCAACATCATCACTGAAAAGAACTCCCAAATCCAACAACTTAGTGTAGAAAACTTTGCAGTTAGATGCACTTAGGGGTTCCTCTCTAATAAAATCAGCAGATATCTGCATATTGCAGTGTACACTGCAAGATTATTAGGCAGAAATTACTGCATTTGCTCTCAAAGGAAAAACAAGATGGTAAAACCAGGTGGTAGCACAGGAGCCTGTTCTCTTTAATTAGTTAAACAAACTTCTTGAAAAGCTTCAGGGAAATGAAAACTTTGCTGTTACACTTCAGGTACTGCCTTCACTACTATTGTCTAGAACATACTGTATCTTTCTATTAAAGCAACATCAAAAATTATTTTTAAAATGCGTAAGAAAATCCTCAAAACAGAAAGAGAAGAAATCCTTCTGACCAATTCTTTCTTTCTTAGACATACCTATCAATTTCCTGGAAAAAAATGTCTTGCAATTCAATCCAAAAGCTAACAACCCTAATCTAAATGCTACCAGACTTGGTTGCCTCACCAGCATAAAGACATACCAGAGGTCTTCTGTTGGAATGGCCATTATCTCTAACAGAAGTACCAACATAACCCACAAGTACTACCTGGTCAATCATATCACATCCACTCTTGTATACAGTAGTTTTTTTAAATTAGAGTCATAATCTGTAAGAATTATATAAATATCAAAATCAAGTTCTTCATGGTATGCTTGAAAAGTAACAGGAAGCAACAGAAATCTGAATCACAAACCACGTGTGAAACTGATTTCTTGCAATCCATGCTGCCTAATAAAAAAAATTATCACATCCTGGTTCTCCTGGTGGCTCTCAGCTGTTGGAGCTGTCCCCTGAAGGCTGCAGACCTCCCATCTCATGACCTGGAACACCAGGGCAACCTCCATATCTCCCACATAAAGGTCATAAAGCAATACAAGTGGAGGAACATGTGCATATGGTGCAGCCCTCCCCCAAGCACTGGAGAGGACCATTTGTACACTGCGTGTATCTGACATTTTATTCACTCAGGAGATCAGAAACCCTCAGTGCCATTTAGCCTAGGTGCTGTTAGCATCCTGTCAGTGGTCTTGCTCAGAGGGCCCTCACCCATATGGAAATCTCCTTCAGACACTGTTAACATCCAGATTATTTTCATCCAGGCAATTGATAAGTAATGGCTCTGGCTTTCACTGTAGTTTATTACTAGGTCTCCCAAAAAATATGAGGAAGTATAATATTTGAAGTTCAATACATGTGCTCATCTTTTAACTGCTTAGACACTTAAAAATCTTTGTAAGTGCAATATGGTTTAAAATTACTTTACATAAACATTAATACAGATCTATACATGTAGTACACTAAATTATTTCCTCTAATATTTTCTTCTGCTATGAAGTGCAATCAAGAAAATTCAAGATAAATTGGCATTTGACATGGGAAAAATTGCTCTTGAATCATTAATAAAAAAGAAAGGATATTATTAAGAAAGAATTGCTTTCAACCCTTTTAATTATGACCAAGCAAATACTTCATAGCCCTGAAATACTTCGGATCCATTGCGAGCCATAAGAATGATCATTCTGCCAAGACAGTTATCTGCTGAAATCTGAGACATAATTATGGTCAGTGAAACTCCTAATCTTGAAAGACCTTAGATTTAATTCTTTACACTATCAATCTCTCTCTCTGGATTTCTTCCATGTTGCATTTGGCATGATTAACTGTAAGTGGAGTATAGGTCCACAGAATTACTGCCATCTGAACTGGGACAAGGAAGGATTATTCAGTGCCTCCTATAACAGAGATGTCTTCAGTGTTAACTTTAACCTCTTGTCTGCTGGGATATGAGGGAAAAAAAAAATAAGAGACAAAAATCCATTTCATGTGGCTTACCAAACACACAAAACAGGGAAAGGACTGATGGGATGCCTGAAAGCACTGTACATTTCTGTGCCCACAGTATACATTGCCACCATTAGGTCTGTACTGGACGCTGGAGCAGTTTCATCAAAAGAGATCAGGATAGACCAAGCCGAGAAAGAGAAGCTTTTCTAACCATGTCACTGGGAGCCACTGCAAGAGATGATAGAACAGTGCAAAAACTACTGGATATAGCTGTGTTACCACCAGTAAATCAGGCTGACGTTGTAGGTGGACCCCCTTTTAAAGCATATTATATGTGCTTATATATATATAAACCTATATTTTTGGAGGAGATTGCTGACAGCCAGAAATGAACACAAAATCTGAGCTAAATTAACCAGATCTGGTGACTCAAACCCTGTAGCACACTCACAGCTCCACATGACTTAGCACTTTGGTTTTGAGAAATCAGTTTAGAATGAAGGTGGACTCATATTCTCCAGTCCAGATCAATTAATGAAGTCCAGACCCTACATCACTCAGAAAGCAAAATGCCAGTAAAATGCTACTTTTTTTCTGGTAACAGTTACCACTTCACTCAAATTTCAAAGTATGATGGAAAAAAAAATAATCCTACTGTGATGTTACCTCATCTGGCAAAACATTTCAGCTTTGTCTGGCAGGCATGACAGAAACAATATTTGCAAGCCTATAGTCCTCCCTAATTAGAGTCTGAATCAAAATCAGGTTTAATCACTTAATGATCCTTATGATCATTCTCAATTTTTGCATCGTTTCAGAAAATGCCTTTATGTTGTTTTCACAGAACCATCCAACACATTGTAGAAAGAGCTAAGATGATGGTGTTCTCCTGACAGAGACTTTTAGATGACAGAGCATCTTGGAGCAAACAAGTACATTCCAAACTTACCGTATGTTGTTGGGTTTTTTTCCTAATAGCAAGAAAAAAAATCCAAGAGTTTCTTTATCAGATTGCTCTGTAAGAGGGTTATGACCTTAGTCAAGCACTTCTACAAACCTGCTTTAAAACATGAACTAAATCTTAAGTGGAAGTAACTGGCTTGCCTCCCAGCTAGCTGGAGTGCACATTTAATACTTAAGTTAAAAATTCAGTTTATGAGGCATTTGAGGTCCCTCATAGGTGCTTTGCACCAGAGCAGCAAGGGAGAACAATTCTGGGGTACTGTAATTCTTCCTACAGAATTATTTGTCTCTGTGACTGTATTCTAGGGGCTACTATTGTTATCTCATAAACACCAGAGGTTACTACACCCACAGCAAGTTTGCTGATGACACCAAGCTGTGTGGTAAAGCAGAGATGCTGGAGGGAAGGGATGCCATCCAGAGGAACCCTTGACAGGCTTTGAAGGATGCCCCCTTCTCTGGAAGTATTCAAGGCCAGGTTGGATGGGGCATGGAGCAACCTGGTCTAGCGGAAGGTGTCCCTGCCCATGGCATGACGGGCTAGAACTAGATGATAGTGAAGGTCTCTTCCAACCCAAACTGTTCTATGATCTACAAAAAAATAATTTTTAACAGTCCTCACATGTTCTCATTCCTAATTTAAAATACTGAATGGGTGGCTGCATGTCTGAAATTTTGAAATTTGTTCCAAATTTGTGTTGCAAAAAACAAATTTAAAAAAAATCTATTGATCTTTTCCTCTTTTTGCAGACAAAGTGTCTGCAATCTGCATTGGATTGATTTAATATTGACAAATGCTGAATTATGAAACCCTATAGGTAAAAAGAGGTTCAACATCAATGTAATTTAGCATCTGCTACAAGTGTGTGCCAGTATGAAAATATTCATTTTGGTATTCATGCAGTAACATAATCAATATTTAATATTTCTACAAAAATACTGGCAAGTTATGTCCTTCAGCCATTTTATACATTCGGGTAATTCCCATATTTATTTCTGATAGGCAAAAAACTAATCTATTTCATTCCAAATAGGAATTTGGACAAATTACTTTTGCAGAACAATATCATGCAGCACTTAAGAAACTGCCAAAAAGTAGTGGGGTATCCCAGCACAGGTTTAACTATTTTGCATCAGGAGAAATAATGGCTCATTTATTGTAGGAAGGTTACGATCATTAATCTGCATAAAAATGTAGAAAGCTGTCATACAAGCCTGCACTGCACTTGTTGTGAGGAAAAAAAATGACAAAACTTCATATCCAAGGTTTATGCGTCATTAATTCTTGAGAGCAACTATCTTCCTCTATTAAAACCACAACCCATTCCCTTTTCTCCCACCTCCTTTCAATTCATATACCACATGATGTCCTTCATGTAAATCTTAATGGATTTATTGACAAAAATGTTTTGGACTATTGGCAAACTCTGTTATTTGCTGTGGGAGACTCTTTATTAGCTTGCAGGTGCTTCAAGGGGAAGCCCATTGCTTGGTGTGAAAGGGGAGCAAATGGAAAGCACAGTGTTCATTAAAATGGATTGCACAACCAAGAATCAACCTCCACCTCATTCATGTGGGTACTGATTTTTTCCATTTCTGCTACACTGAGCTTATCACAAGAGACTGCACTAGCAGCTGCAACTATGATATTCAGATTCCTTACCAGAGCTGATGAAAGGTCTCAGTAATTCAGTATTTGCTTTTTGCTTCCAAGTGACAAGACTAAAATGTATTGTCTGTACTCACCACTTCTAACCACTGAAAGCTTAAGTTCACAAAGACTTATATTCATCTTTCTCACACCAAAAAAAGACATATTAGTCTGTTTTCCTTTATAGTAAATTTAAATCAAATCTAGCCTAAATTTCTTATTAACTTCCATTTACTTTTCCTATAAAGTTCTAAATAAAACCCCAGCTATCAATTCTTTACAGCTTTGAAATAAAACTTTTTAAGCTTTGTTTTGGTTTCAATAAACAATTCCAAGTGAGGATGAAGGCTTAGTAATTCACTATATTATTAAGTACTGTACTTATTTTAGCTCTTGCCTGCAGAAACATTAAGAGATCTGTCAGATACTAATTCTGAAAAAGAAGTCCCAATATTTCCAAAGTATTTCAGCCTTAACTGAAGCTTACCTAAACTCATCAGATCAGCCAACCAAGAGTGCAGAACCCCTGACAAAAGTAAAAAACATCAGATGGTTACAAAGCTCAAGTTTAGAAACAAAGGAAAAATGTCATAAGACTAAAAGCTGGGATTTTCCCCTGAAGAGAGAGGGAGATCTGTACAAAACTGTTGCTGACCAATAAGGCTCTGTAGCTCCAGACTGCACATCACACACCCCAATCCTGGAATGTCACAGCCAGTGCCTCCACACTGGTGCCTCTCACTGCATTCAGTCAGGACTGAATGCCTTCCAAATGATCTGCTGCTGCTTCACAGAAGTAACAGCAAGTGCAGCTCAGAGGCATTACTATCATTTACAAACAAGTTTAGATATAGCATCAGTCTAGCCCTGTCTGGCCACAGCTTGATATTAGTTAATTTTCCCTACCGAAAACTTTCCAGCAGAGTTTTCAATGATGCTCCATACAAATCCCAGCAGCAGCCCAAGTATTCAGCCAACTGAGAAATCCTTAAAGAATAGTACTGTCACTTTTGTGAGCCAAGGTACACACAACTCTAAACTGTGGACAAGGGAGCAAACATCTCCTGGAATCTGGTTTCTGAATTTCTGGTTGGCTGATTTTCCTAATATAAATGCAGCCCCAAAGGAAAACTCAACACCAGGGCTCTCTATCAAGGACTTCAAGGTATGTGGCAACCAGGCTGTCAGCCATGGAGATAGGAGCTTTAGGAGAGGAGAACCAGGAGAACTCGTGTTCTATGCAGACACAGAAGCTGGTACTGGGTTGCATCTCAAGCTTCAGGGTTTATTTTTAAAAAAAAGGAAAAACAAAAAAACAAAAAACAAACCAAAACAAACAAAAAACAGAAAAAAGCAAACAAACAAAAACCATCAAGAAAATAAGGTTTTGAACATGCTAATTTATATAATCCATAATAAAATCTAACAGCAAACCCAAAGTGTGACAAGGAACAGACGCTCCCTCATTCTCCCCTCTCTTGGCCAGACAGACCAATTCCTTCTTTTGCATTAGCTTTTGTGTTCATTGGGACTGAACTTGATAAGCAAGAAGGCTTTATTTTTTCTGGGCTAATTGGCTGAATCATTTCTAAAACATTCAATTAGCAGCAAAATGAGCAGAAAGCAGGGAGAAGGCATAGGATGGAAAAGGGTTGGTTTTCTTCCTGTTCTAATACAGCTGTTAGATCACCTTAACCTCTGTCATCTAACTTCACTTGCCTTCACATTATATAAACCCAGATACAACTTCAGTGTTTTTCCAGTGCATTAAGGCAGCATCACTGAAATGTGCTGGTGAAAGAGCAGAAATGCAGGCACCTAGCTAGATATACATGATAATAAGTGTGTTAAAGGTAAAATTTGCATCGAGCTTCTGCAGAGGAACAAGTTCTACATGATTGCTCCTGGTAGGAACAGTGGTTCTATTCAGGTCAAATCATGGTCTGTATGAAGGGTGCTATTTTCAAACATTTATTGGTTGGTCCAGGATTCAGGCTTGATGGATAATACTCTCTGTAAATATTCACAAATGGTACAAACTTAGAACTCCATTTACAGTTTTGCTGTACACCTCAGAAGTAGATGCAAGCCATTATGAAAACAAACAAACAAAACAAAACAAAAAAAACCAAACAAAAAAGCCAAATAAACAAACAAAACCCAACCAAAAACTAAAACCAAGCCAAAACAAAAATCAAACGAAAAAAAACAACTAATGTCCCTTAAGAGGCTGAGCTGCCCCCATAGACACTGACAATGACAGAATAGTTGAGTTCTACTCCTGGAAGAAAAGATGATATTGTACTTGAATGTCATGGGGAGGGATGCCAGAAAAGAGAGAAGAAAGTGGCTATAAACATCTAACAAGTTTAAGATCTGCTAAAAATTTCAGGTCCTGTACCTGAGAGCTACATGAGAACCAGTCATTCAATAGCTGTGACACAGTGATTGACATGATCATGACAGGCACCAGAAAGCAAATGCTGGAAGTACTTCTCTCATAAGAGAGGTTTGCATCTTGCTCCTGAGCATAACTTTGCTGAGCTGAGCTGCACCATCTCACCAAGCACAGCTTAAGAGAAAGGTCACAGCACCAGCAATATTTTTTATCATATTTCTATGTGTACTTATCAAGTTCCACCTTTAAATCATGGCACTGAGAGCATAAGGGCTTATCATATTCATATTAATAGCATACTTAGTCCTAACCCTTTCCTACTGAATAAGTACCTCTAAACTCACAAGCCTTTTGTAATTTATGTTTGACTCTCAATGAACAGCAAATTAAACACTGCACCACTAGGTTACAAAGATATCAGAAATTTCCCTGCAGGCACACTGTCAACAAAACTGCTGAAAGTAGTGCCATGAACAGAGAAAAGTTTTGGACACTTGTTTGAATCAGCTTTGTACCTGCCTAACCAGGTCAGAAGGAAGCAACCCCAGGAGCAGTTAGTCCTCAAAAGCACAACCATTCCTGTCCTGAGCTGACCTCAGGACTAAAATGATCTTGTTGACAAAGCAGAATGGATGGCTGCTATTTGCAGTAGCTCCCTGAGGGAATGGGTAAAGTCCCAGTTCTCATACCTGGCTGCCAGTATTTTACTACAGGATACATTGGCACCTTGCAAAGATTAGAACAATTTCCAGAATCCTCAGCTCTTGCTTATCTTCAGAAGAGAGATTAATAATGAATGTATGTTACACATATTCCATAAAAAAATACTTGGACATGTCTATTTGTGTATTCAAGAGAAAGGCCAGAACTGACATTTTTTACACTCTTCTCCCTTGACAACACATTTTCCAGTGCTAGAAGTTTACATGAATCAGAGAGCAGTAATCTCTCATCCCAGCTCTGAGAATACCTAGATGGATGGGTTATAGGCCACAGAGTTTACACCACAGCACTTGTCAAACAATACTAAATACAGAACAAGTTTGCCAATTCAAAATGGACATTCTTTAAAATGATAGCATGTGAAGTCATCAGTGCCATTAATGGAAAAGACCACAACATTAATTCAGAAACACAGACATCACCTGTTTTACTTGAACAAAACAGAGATATCTGCCCACTTAACAGCAGAACTTGAAATGGTTACTCTTCCATGATATGGTATGATACAACAGGGATTAAAACACACACTGCTGCTGAAACATTTGAGCTATATTTTTAAATTGAAAATGTGACGGTTCACCTATGAAGCCTTAAGTTTTGCATTTTCAAGTGTCAATTCAGATTTTATGTTCTGTCAGAAATCTAAGTCATTTGTTCAGTTACACAGCCTTGTGCACAGATTTAAAAAAAAAGTGTCCAGCACACAGACTCCAGGTAGTCTGAAAGACAGGAGTTAAGTAACAATCTTGATGAGGTCATGAAGGTTTTCTAATTCATTCAGTTAGTCCTCCTTTGAATGAAACTACTAATTGAATTATAAAAAAGTAAAATTTAAGCATTCAGCTCACCGGTTGCTGCAGTTTTCCAAATGACAGCTTAGTATTCATGTACCATCCTTCACAGGTTACATGAAATTCAGTCAGATAGAGATCTAGAAAACTCAGAGTTTTAACAGCTTCAAGCAATTTCTGCATTGCTGTGCTATAAAGCTATTGCTGATAAAAAGAATGCCATATCAGTCTTTCAGCTAATATGAAGTTATACAACTGAATTTGATCTATAAATTAAAGTCTTAGTATCTGTCAGTTAAGCATTAGCCTCAGTTACTCTCAGAAGAAGACTAAAGCCTAATGGACTGTCTTGATCATGCAGATGTATTGTGAGCCCAGTTCAAAAGCTTGCTTTGCCATAGGAATTTTTTTACATTTTTTAAAGCCTATCCTGGGGACCTGTTGGCCTGATATGAATTGGTAGTTGAGGAAACCATGTTTCTGGTCTCAGCTGCAAGACTGTACTGGTCCTACAAATTCTAGGAACAAAACACATTCTTGAACATCATTAATGGCAATTCAGAAGCTTGTTCACACGCTGACAAAGAAAGAATCAAGACTGACCCTTTCTGTGATACAAAAGAGAACAAAATTTTGCAATGCAATGGCAGTGAAGAAATTGGTTACTCTAATCCCACTCAGTTTTATTTCAGTTGTTAAGTAATTGTACCATCAATATTTGATGAATTTTAAATGGTGTAAAGAATTATCTAATTAATTTAATATTTCTATGAAATCTCTCAATTCACAAGCTGGTAGAGCATCAGAAAAAAAATAGAGCAAGTACAGAAAATGAGATGGCAGGGAACTGAACAGTTTCTTTGCCTCAATGGTGTTCATACAGACGTGCACCATGTAAACCTCCTCAGTAATTTTCTTCATTGAACAAAACCAGATTTTGTTTAGAGTGTACCTGCAGAGCCACTGAGACCAAACTGTGCTGCATATGCTGATAAAGTTGTCTAATTAGCCTCAGTTAACTCCAGGTAAAAGAATTAAGGGAAGACATGCAAAGAGGGAACTAATTCCCAGACTGACACACATCTGTGCAGAGGCTACAGATGTATTCTGCTTCTTCATCTGTACTTGATCATTTGCCAATCCATTTTTATTACCTATGTTAGCCAGCTGCTGTCAGTACATTGATGCTTTCAATTTATTTTCAAGACAAACCTCTAACAAAACAAATGCCTGGGTGAGATAATCTTCTGCCTACCTCCATTCCCATATACTGTACCTACTAATGGTAGGTACCGGGCTTAAAAACAGATTAACAAAGAACAAAATAGAAGAATAAGCTTTCAACACTGCTGAAAAAAGCACTCTGTTACAGAACCTCTGTATTTTCCACAAGCATCTGTTATCATGAAAATGGAACAAACATTCAGGTATTAAATGAAAGTGCCAATGGCAGATAAACACAAACAGAAATCCTCCTCAAACAACAGCACAGCATAAAAATCCTCAAGAGGATGAGCAGTGAAAGCACTCACCTGCTGAAAAGCCATGCTGCCAGAAGTTGTACCATGCATAGAAAAAGAGCAGCTATAGACTCAATTTCGATAATTTCAAGTTTCCTAAGAAGCCAGGATCTGGGAAAGTGATACAGTGTGACCAAAGAAATAAGCAAAGTAAGAGTGGCAAATACTTGCCACTTGTGAAAACTCCATCAACTGAAGAAAGCAGTGATGCTTAAGGATTATATAGCAGATTTGCACCAAACAAAATGTATTGTTGTACACTGGAGGGCTTTAAGATACAAAGTTGCAGTGTGCCCCTTGACACTGTATCAGGACACCAGTAATATACAGGGTAGAAACCCAGAAAGTACACAGAAACAGTTTTCTATGGAACCAGCCAGAACCCTGGAGCTGCCAACACAGATCAACCTAAACCCAGCCTGAAGGGATTTTGGCAATATATATTCCTCAGACAACCTGGCAAATGGAGAAATCCTAATGCCATTTGAAACTATCCTCCCTGTAAAATCAAATTGTTCTTTGAGAGTAATATACAGAAGTTCATGTTAAAAAAGTATGTTGAAAGAAGGAAGTTTCAAGATGAGAAAGGCTGTTAAGCACCTTTCAAAGATTCATGAATACATCAGGAAGAGATATCAAAATGGAATAGCACTATGTTTATTTCCATGAAACAGAGCATTCCAGCAAAGGCTGACACTCACCAAAGGTATCTATCTTCAACAGACGTGAAAGGCCTACTGTATAATTTACAAAGCATGGGCATCTTTTAGAGTAATGCTCAGTTTATGTACCTTTACAATGTCTTTTCACATAAAAATTATATATAGCCATCTTCACGGCCATAAAAAAGGCATTTATAGTAAAGCAGGCAGACTTTCTTGAGTAAATTATTCTATTTCCATATACTGAATACAGTGAAAAGGGTACTTAATTTATACTGTTTCCTTACAAACTCAGCTTCTTTGGCTGAGCCTGAGACAAAACAGTATATTTGTCAAGCAGATAATTTTTTTAAAAGGTCAAATATCAAGGACATATTAAAAATGAATCTCATTTTTCAGAAGGAAGGAAAGTCCAAGCCAATTGGTTTGTTCACCAGCAGCACAGGAAAAAAGCAGGTAAGGTAGCAAAAAAAACCAAAAAACAAAAAACCCACCAAAAAACAAACAAACAAAAAAACCCCAACAGTTAAAAAAAGAGTGATCTTTGGTTAGTGGTGTGATCTTCTATTGATTGATGCATAAAGTCTCAATAAAAAAAAGGTCTCATATTGCTTCTTAGTAGTACAGACATGGCAAACTTCATTTCATCAGACAAAATACTGTTGTTATCCATAATATTCTGGTATGCTTCTCTTATCAAGCAGTCTGAAGTGCCAACAGTATATCAATAAATCAGAGTAATGTATTGATATGGTAATGTATTGATATTTGTGACATTACTAACTGAAGAGTAAAAAATATCACTGACATGTTAATGTTACTGATGTTTTCAATTAAATGCTTAAAAGAGCAGCTCTCTACACACCTCCTACGCAGCTTTATCTGAGGATGCTTGAAATTCACTATAAACAATTACAGTTCCAATGAATCTGATGTAATAAATCTGGACATAGCACGGGTCAGTAAACTTTGCTGACATTCATATTTGAGTGAGTTTCCCTTTACATTGAAAAACCCTTTGTTAAGGGAAACCTAATTTATGGAGATACAACATTTAAACAGAGATACTTGGCAATTCCGGAGTGAGGGAAACACAAGAATGAAGGCACCATGCTCAGCAGAAAAACAAAGATGGTTTTTTTTTTTTTTCACTGCAACTTGCTGGTGTTTTCCTCTTCTATAAGAGTAAAAGGCTTCCAATTTCTTTCCTGGAGTTTTCCACCCCTCTCCTGTTAACTTACTTTTTGTGCCTCAAAGCCTTTTTAACTCCCTACCACATTCACATGGATAACAACTAAAGTGCTGCAAATTCCATAGTGGGACAGCTTAGGCTTCAAAATTCCAGTTCCTAAGAGAGGAGTAATACCACTGCAAACTTGCCCAGGCTGCTTCCAGGGTGTCCCAGACTACCCAGAACAACTTCTGAAGATGGAATACTAGTTCCATTATACACAGTTCCTTCTGTCCTATGAGTTTGCTGAAAATTATTTACTGAGTACAATATTAATTTTTTTCAGAGTCACGTATGCCCCTAAGTAATTATCAGACAGCAAGGTTTAGGTCTGCATTACTGCAGCCCAATATATCATAAAATCTCAGAAGATTTTAAAGAGGGCACATTAACATATATCCCTGTCCCTTCTCAGCTGCCTGGAGGAAAACGCTTCACCTGCAGTCAGAGATTAAAATCATTCCTAGCATCCAGCCAAAGCAAATTACATTTTGAGATACAAGCTAACTTGTAGTAACCCGTTTTTATAAAGGAATAAACTGTTTCAAAATTAACAAAATGAGACATTTTTATTTTCTTAAAGAATTTTTTTTCCTCTCCAGATTATCTTTTCAAAACCATCTTCTACTAATCTGAGAAAAAACAGAACAGAGGAAGAAGACTGGAAGCTATTTCCCACCCACCTCTTAGATAGTGTTCTACACGGTAGCCAAGCATCTTTTTAAACATTATTGTAACTGTAATCTCAGCAATTATGTCAATGATTTCTAAGATACCAACTCAGACTGTACACTGTAGTTGGGATTCATCTGAATAATGATTCTTGCTGCCCTTTCACCAATGCAAACAGAACACTGAATATATCCTGTGTGACAAGAAGGGAATGACTTTTCCTTTGGATAACTCTCTTTCTGCCCAGGAAGTACAATAAGGGTCTCGGAAATTTCTGAGGTGAAGCCCATTTGTAATGCTGGAGTCACAAAGAAGTTTAAAACAACACATGGTCAGAACAAGAAATAAAATCCTTGAGTTGAAGATGAGGGTGTTCTCTTTCTGACAAGTGTACATGAAAAAGACATCAAACTTCCTTAGTCTCATAAAACGTATCAGGAACATTGAGATTAGCTTAATGGAAACCAGCTAGGACAGATTTTGGTTAAAACAAGATAGAATCTATATTATGAGGGAAAACTATTTTCTCTATACTATCTTAGTATAGATAGTCTGTAGAAATACCCAACTCCAAATGAGGAAAATCTGATAAATAATTATAAACCTGCTATTTTTACAATTCTTTAACCGTATTCAACAGATAATACCTACAGAAGGCAGTGGACACTACAGAACTTTAAAAAGAAAATTTAAAACATTGAAACCATTGGTTTCCTTTTCAGTGATTTTCAAAGCAGCATTAAAAATATATATACTCCTATAAAAACCTTTTGCCTTCCCAATCTAAGAAACTTTTGTCTTGGACAGACTCCAAATGCTGTTAAAATTGTGCATCACTGAGATTAATAGTGATGTAAAGGGAGTTGTGAGTTTTATGAGAATGTACTGAGGTATTGTCTAGGGGCAGCAATTAAGCACTGCCAAGTATTTCTATGTCCTAATTCCTGATAAGAAAAATTCAGAGGGCTTGAAACTAGTACTTGGGTAGAATATAAAGTTTGATACTGTGCACTTAAGTGACCTGGAAAGCACTGTACACAGTCCTAAGTCCCTATACCTACAACCAATATCTCCATGGAAGTACATGGAAGTTATTTCTGTGCACTCCAGCTTTACCTGGAAGAGAACCCCGCTGGCATTAAAGTTTCTTTGTACAATTTGACATACTGCTTTGAGTTTGAAAACTCATTTTGCTGTCACTTCATCTATTATCTCAAAATTTCTTTGGGACTTAAATCCTTTGCAAGAGCCAACCAGATGGAAAAAGGATTTCATATCTTAAGAGCCACAGAAAAGCACAGGCCTGCCATACCAGATGGCTTATATAGGACACATATATTCCTCACCCTTCCGCAATAACATTTCTCTTTTCTGACATCCACCTCCTCCAATATCACCAGGCCAGGAACCAGGGAGGAGAAATTTTTAAAATTCATTGCTTGCTCGTTTCATGTTACTCAGTAAATGAAGCATGAATGCACCCTTTACACAAGAACTTTTAAGGATTCCCCATGCTCGTCTGTAGATAGCAGTGCAATCTGTAAGAATCTGGCTGGTACTTGATGAAAGTAAGGAGAGTCTGAGACTTCACAGGGATTTGCACAAATCGGAGTCGTGCAGTGCTGCTACTTGCTGCCAGCCAGAAGCACTGATTCCATGGGGCAGCACACAATAACCAAGAGTTTGTTTGTTCTGGATCATTAGCAGAGAAGTCAGCATACCCCATGCACAGCAGCTGTTGGGGGCTATCTGGTGAATGCTTCACTGGGCACAGAACTGTAGAATCTACAGATAAATAAAAGCCAGTTCAGGTCTTTGCAAAATAAAGTTGTTTCTCACACAGTCTCTGCCTACAGCTTCTGCAGTTTAGTTCTTAGATTGAAAAGCCCCTGAGAGCAACAAAGCACCTGATATTCAGCTTACCTTTCCTTTTTTTTTTTTTAATTTCATCTTGATTCTCTTAATTACTGTGTACCATACTACTTGGTGTTTGCACATGGCCAACCCAGCTCCAGTTGGTCAGATTTGCTGTGTCACATACCTAGCACAGTTTAAGACTCCTTAAAATTCCAATTTTGCTAGGTAAGCATTGCCTATTAAAGAGAAAACACAACTGCACTATTTTCACAGTTTTCCTTTTTCCAATGGTTTGTACTAAAGGAAAGACAGGATCTCAATTTGCACTTTCCTGTTTCCTCCTCCTTCCCATGTCAATTAGTTCAAAGTACCACAGAAGTATTTAGGCACTGTCATCAGAGAAAATCCCAATGAGAGAAGTTTTCCACTCACATCCCAAACACCACATACACCCCTCACCCTATTTATGGGCATCAAGAAAAATCTCCTGGCAGTTTTGTTTGTGATACTGTTATCAGATAATGATAGTCCATTTCAACAAGAAAAGAACAGCCTGCAGATTTAAAAACCAACACATATATATCTGCATTAAGGTCATAGTACTGCATCCTAAAGTGATGGTACTAACACCTCCTTCACCACCAATGTAATTATTTTACAAATATAAGTTATGATAATGACCCAATGTGACATATCTGCAATACATGGAACTGCTAGCAACCCATTTTACAGAACAGGAGGCCAAGTGATGTAACCCGATTATATGGACAACCTGTATTAAAGTACAAATCAATCTCATGCTAACATGAAGCCACAGAAAATTTATTCCTCTGAAAATTAAGTTCCAAAATTCTTGTAAATTGTTCAAAGTGACACACTTTAAACTGATGACCACTTATATTTACAAATACCTTGGCACTACGCTACCAAACCAGCACTTTTCTTTCTGCTTTTTCCTAATTAGCAAGAAGACAGTAATCTCCATTTTAGTATACCAAAGGACACAGCACATCTTTGAGAAGTGCAGACTGAGATAAGGTCTTTTCGACCTGTGTCAGGGGAGAGGGAATAACTAATGTAGGTTAACACAGAGCAATCTTTGAAAAAAATCTCTAAGCATGCTAGCAAGAAAATGACTTGCCTGAGGCAAGCAGATGGTTTGTGAGATCTCCCCAATCACTTCTTCATCTCTCCATTTTTACCTCTAAAAGTGGCTCTTCCATCAGAACAGCTGTACACAACAGGAGACCAGTTTAGAAATTCAAGGCATATCAAACCAGTGCAGCGAGGCCATGCTCACTTGGTGAGTACTGCATCTATTTTAGCACCATAGAAATTCACAAAATAGGTCATGATCTATTACAAGTTACACAGCTTTCCATGAGCTCAAAATCAGGTAGAAGAATCGCAAGGCAGAAACCCCCTGGAGGGAAAGGTGCAGCATGACACAGTGCTACTGCCAGGGAAAGGAAGGCAGCACCAGAATATTGATTTTGAACACCACAAATGTGTTGATCTTTTTGATAAAAAAAGTAATTACAATTTATTTTTATTTACCACAAAAGGCTTGCATTGATCTGAAAATGGCTGAAAAGCACTATTAATGACTCAGTTTGGTGGCATTCATCTGATATGAACTGTAACTGTCGTCGAAAGCAGGCTTCATCCATCCCAGTATTCACCAGGCTCCTTGCACAAAGCCAAAGCATCTCTCTTGGAAAGCTGTGAGGCTTTCTTGTGTCCTCAGGGGCAGGGCAGCAGGCAGGCACATGGCCTCCTTCAGCGCACTCCAAACCACCCCTCCCTAGCAGCCACCTGAATTCAGTTAGAACAGGGAGGACAAGCAAACCATCCCTTGCACAGCAACACTCTCCTGCCATCCTGGTGGAGACATTTCCAAGCAGCACAAGTTCATTCAAACACACTTAATAAGAACACATTCATCCTGAGGACACTGCCAGCAATTACTGAGATCCAGATGGTGGCACTTGAGCCACCAAAGCATTGTCACACATTCACAACTCCGAAGGAAAATGCCCTGTGGGGTTAATCTCTATCCACACACCCTCAGCCATTTTTTTGGGTATCTGTGGACAGGTTCTGGCAGGGGGCTGCACGAGGCTCTCTGTGAGGAGCAGCTGGGGCTGCCCTGGCGAGTTCCAACTGGTTCTGCAGCTACCCCAGTGCCAGGCACATGTGAGTCCATCAGCACCTTTGAGGAAACACGTTTGAGAAAGGACAAAATGCTGCCCAGCAGCAAGGGAAAAGCCTAAGAAACAGCCCTGGGGTGAAGGGGTGGGCAGCCACCCCCATGGCCCTCCTCATGGCCCTGCTGGCTGCCCCCTTTGGAAGCCCATTGCAGTTGCCCTGCCTTCTCCTGCTGCTTCCACCACAGCCACCACCAGCCACGGGGACATGGCCAGCCCAGACAAACAGAGAGCTGGTGACATTCACACCCATCTCCCATTTGGCAAGCTTTGCAATTTCTTCAATTCTTGCATCTTTCTGAAAGTAACGAAACAATGCACCAAGGAACAAGAGAGACAAATGAGCGTATCTTGAGATCACCAAAAGATCTAATAATTAATCATTAATACATAAAAAAGCAGTATTCAAGCAAATTCCAGCATCCAAACACGCAGAGTACTCTATTACACTACACATCATACCACAGCAGTAAGAAAAAAATGGCAAAATCCAAATTCAGAAGATTCTGCTTCAGTGCCTGTAAGTACAGCTAAATAAATAATTCCTCTAATCAAACACTTGTAACATTCTCACTCCCCTAGAGCTATTTGCACAGCTCTAAACTGCTGGGGTGTTAGTCAAACAGATTTGAAGACACAGACACCAATCATTGACTTTGAGTTTTTCTAAATGAAAGACTATGTAATATTTAATAAGCTACACCTAACAGTTGTTAATATACTACTTTATGTTTCAATTTGTTATTTTACGTGACATCATTTTTGTCATGCAACATTTTCTTATCTTTTTCATTTAAGATGGCAACTGGCATTATACATTTATACAACAGAAGAAATGTTCAACTATTTTTCCCTCCCAAAAACGAGATCTCTAAATATATATTAAAAAAAAAAATTCAGTTTGCTTACAGATTTCTGATTAGTAGTGATTTTCATCGGGACTGAACTTTATGTAGAAAAAAAAAAAAGGAAGAAACAAGTGCACCTTACTGTATATGTTCACAAACCTACGATATTAAAATTAAATCCAAGCTGTAAAACACAAATATATTTCACTTCAGGGAAAAAACCAACCAAACAAAACCCACCCAAACAACAACAAAACAAAGCAATGAAAAATAAACAATAAAAAAAACAGGGGAACTGAGAAGCAGGTTTAATTTCTTAAAGCAATTCTTAAAAAAATAAGTTATAATGAAATTAATTAAAACTTAGTAATAATAGACATATTGGCCAATACACTGACACAGGGAATCCCTTATATCTGCACAGAACTGCATGGATCACGATATAGCTCCCACCTATGTAGATGATTGGGAAATCAGGATGCCAAAGGAAAGTAAGAGGCTTATTGGGAGGATGTGAAGACAGCAGGCAGCTAAACTGCACAGCCACCCCATGAAAAAAGGTGGAACTGGCAGTTCCAATTTCAATTTTACAGCAGGATCCCAACACTTAAACAAGGAAAGTGGCCCAAAACAGACTTTGCCTCTTGAACTGCTCTGAGCTCCCTGAATCCCAGAAGAGATGGACTCCAGGAGCAGGCAGTTAGGTGACTTTGGTGTTTCTGGGGTGGCAATACTGCCTTCAGCTATAGATTCTTATTTGATACAGAGGCTGCCAAACAAACTGGGTTGTCATTTATCAGAGATTATCTCACACCTCTGCTGGGGTGGGTTCTTCTGCTGTGGCTGTTATAGCTGACACAATGAAATTGCATTTATGCCAAATCATCCACATCCACTTCCCTAGGATGTGTTCCTGCAGAAGAGCAGTTCCAACTGTGAAGTTATGTTTAGGTGTCTCTGATGCTCAGAGCTGCCCTGAGCTAAGCTAATAGCCCTTAGACAGCTAATATTTGCTTAATGTATCTTGAGAAATGTTCTAGTAGACTCAAATTCAATTTGTTATAAAGGTCTGTTGGCCTTTGTGTTGGTCCATTCCTATTTTCAAAGCCCAGCCCACTCATTTGTTTTTCATGTGTAGTTCAGATAGCAGACTGATTACAGTTTCTGACTTAGCACTTTAAAAAAAAAAAAAAAAAAAAGGCAATTTTAATTTTAAAATGCAATTTATCATTTGGGCAGAAGCAGCAACAGCATGGATGTAAAGGCAAAAGAAAATTAGCAGACCCCATAAAGCTAATAATTTGGTGCTAGCAAGAACATTTAATTGATTTAGAGTGCAGCTCAAAACATAATCACTGTGCTGTGAGCAAAACTATAAGGCAGCTCATCAGTTCTTAGTGGTCATCCTCAGGAGTTTCATTCACAAGTGCATTAATTACCTTGGGGCCTTCACTGTCCACCATTCAGATTTAAATAATTTGTATCCCATTATGATGCATACTATACACTGCAGGTCCATTAAATCAGGTATTACTATTGCTACCATCAGAGCTTCTGGGAGGCAACCTTGTTATTATGGGTGAAATCTTCTTAATCCTTGCAAACCAAAATGATTAAAAGACAAAGAAGTAGTAATTCAGGAATAAACTCTGAACTATGTTATGGCCAAATACCATAAAGTTTATTCCTCTTAGTAGGAAAGAATATTTAAGATCAGTTTCTTTTGAAAGATGCTAGAAAACATTGCCTGTTTCTTCAAGCAAATTCAGATAGTGAATTGATAAATTTAAGAGCCTTTCATGTTCTTTAAATACTTTCTTTTTCATCATATACCTTCTAAACTTTGTGACTGAGTTCACATGAAAAATAAGCCAGACAATACATATGGCTAAAACTGTGTCACATGCATGAACTATATATAATTATATGTAATTATTTTTAATATTTATTCATTAAAATTGAATTCTTCCCTATAAACTGAATTATTGCCTTGCTTAATCTCATGATCCTCACATATTTGAGCACGGCTTAGATCTGCGTTGCAAACTAAGATCTACAGATAGCCAAAGTAATCTTCAAAGACTTAAAAAAAGCAAACAGGACAGAACTAAACAATAATATAAGTCACAAATCCAATGCCCTCTACACTACTGTGGAATATAGACAGCTGCTTCCTGGGTTTTTTAAAAATATGCTATGACTTAGACCTTAACTATTTGACAAAATAATTTTATGGCACTTTAAAATAATGTCTGCAAATGAATCTGACAAACACTGAAGGAAAAATGTCCATTTCAAATCATATTTGTTGTGCCACAAAACAAGAAAATTTAGTTTTTCACTTTTAAACTAGAATTACATCATCACCTGTTGTG
This sequence comes from Calypte anna, assembly GCF_003957555.1. Lineage (NCBI taxonomy): Eukaryota > Metazoa > Chordata > Aves > Apodiformes > Trochilidae > Calypte > Calypte anna. Next base: position 8,135,366 of record NC_044257.1, on the reverse strand, counting down.
ATACCTAAGAATATCAGGGAAGAGCAGACTTTCAGGCTCACACCCAGCTCTAAATAAGGTTCATATTTCTTTCACCTACATTCCTTTATTCAGTGTTTAGCTGCTACTTATTTTTTTCAATGAAAAGACTGCCACAATAGCAAAATCCCCCTTTTCATTAATCCTACTGACCAAAATTCATAAAAATAAACACCACAGAATCCTACACCTCTAACACACACACAACAGTCTGTTTAGGGATTCAACCTTGTAAATTGCAAAATCAGATGAGGATTTAGAAAAAAATTAATAATTGATTCTTTTATTAAGAACTTCCTTATTATATTAGATAAGATAGAAAATATAAACAAACCTCTCCAGTCCTTTACATTATGGTATAAATATAACAGTCTGATTTTAAATTAAAACCTAAGCAAATAGGCACTGTCAAATTACTCCACTCAGCTTTACCAGACTTCCACTGTCCTGAGAAGCAGCTGGGTGCTTGCTGCTCTTGGGGCAAGAACATTGCCCCTCCAATACCATGGTTCTGACTCCTATGTTCTTATCTATCTTACTGGGGCATTGCATGGAACAGATAGAGAAATTAAATTAATTTTTTCAGGGGAAAACAGAGTTTATCACTTAACTAAAAATTGGATTCCAGCTGCAGTGAAAAGAACAGTTCATTGGGCACTGTGACAGAGACAGTAAACCTTACAGATGAGGGGGAGAAAAATGCTTTTTGCAGCACCTCTGAATTAGAGGATGTATTGCATTAAAATATACTTCTGAGTAGTATTTAGGAAATGCTAAAAAGAGGCAGACTGAAAGAGATTAAAACATCACATCCTGTTTTGAAGCTTAATGCAAAACTCCCATATTCTGGGAAAAGGCAGAACTGTTAAGGATATTTTGAAGACTACACCAGATGTTGAGATTCCAAAATTAAAACACTTCACAGAAGCAACTACCATGGTTACATGTATGTATGATAAAGCTTTTTAAATCAATTTACAGAAGTACTTTAGTCTAGTATCCCCCTTAATGACAATGAAAAACTGTTGAGAAAAGCTCAACAGTCCCATTCTATCTACAGGAATACAAAACACCTGGCAGATGGAGTAAATAAACCCCACATTTCAGTAGCTAACAAACCTCCCAAGCACTCTGTACTAGTGCCACAGCTTCACATGCATCCAGCTTTTGCTGTTTCCTTTCACATGTATTTCTAGTTCCTATTCATTAAGAACTTTGCAGATCTGTGGGAATCTTAGCATAAAGTCACTGACTGGGCTGTCCTGCTAGGACTGAGACTGAGGGATAACCATCCTTCCATATGCCAAGTCCTATAGCAGAGGTGTGCAGATGTGTGTCAGTAATGGCTTTGTCCAGGGACACTGAAGAACAGCTGTACTGAACATGCATCTATTTACAGTATTTTAGTTGAAGCCCCTCTATATAACAACATAAAGCTCCAGCAACGTTCTTGAAGGGCAATATTCAGTAAACACTCATGGATGGATTTTGGAGGCTGTTTCTCTTTGCAGTAAAGAGCCAAGTCAAAGTGTACCATCACTGCTCACAACAAGTAAGATCTCAGACAGCTGATGTTCCTTTTCAGGGGACAGTATAAGCTCCATTTTAGAGCTTCAAAGAAAAAGCCACAGACCTTGAATTAGTTCACATAATCATTCTGACACTGTTGAAATCCATATAACATGGATGAGATATTTCACTTGTCATATTCAACGGAAAATTTCTGAAGTCTGGAAGTTTATCTACAATTTCACATTTTCCATCATCATCTTCCACCTTCAGCAAAATAATTTACTGTCTTTCACTCTAAAGGTTTATTAATTTGATCAAGGGCAAAGGATAGGTAATATGTTCCACCAGTTAATAAAGTTTATAAAGCACTAGGGGATCCACTTGGATGAGAATCATCACAGAAATGCAAGACTTAATCAGACCAAAACCAGCTGCTAATGCCAGAGAGATGTAAAACTCATTTAGAAATTAGAAGGGGAGTCTGAGCAAGAGACAAAATTGAAAAGTTGTATTATGAGACAGAGGTACAAAGACTTGTAGCCTACGTTAAGGCTTAGAAATAAAGTACCATGAAGTGAGCCATGGAAAGGATACTCAGACCTGATGAATGTGCTGATCCTAAGAATTTACAATTAGGTGAGTAGGAGGTTCCACCTGAGAAAAAATATTTTAAAAAACCTTTAAACACTGAAGCTCTGTCACCATTATAAGATAGTAATTGCAATGGGTGTGACAAAATCTGAAAGGTTTAAAAGAGAACTGTATAATTCAATGATTGAAAGAGTAACCTGCAAACCTCTCTGAGCAGATGCATAAGAGATGGTTGTGTGTTCAGAATGGTTCTGGGTTACCAGTCATATGCAGACTTATTAACAACATATCCATACACATAACAGCATTCATTTGTCAAAAAAAAGCATTAATATTCAAAAGGTGCAAAGGAATGAAAACAAGCTTTACTGCACTCCAAGATAACTCCACTGGTTCAGGTGGGGTTTTTGTAACTAAATCGGGTGATGTAACAAATGTTATTACAGTGCCATCTAGTGTGAACGAGGCGTTTGAATGAAGATGGCAGATGGGTGAAATCTCTGCAGCCACAGCACCAGAATTACCTGCTCAGGAAGGGGAAACCCTCTCCTCTGAGGCCACGGTAGCCAGAGGCCATCCTGCTTCCCACAAGGAGCTGGGGATCTGGCTCAAAGAGCACTTCAAAAAATGTTTCTGTTCTTGCTTTTGGGTGAATTGTCACTCTGAATATCAGGATCACACATTTAGCATTAATTATCTGAATTAAGTCCAGGGCTCCCTTTCTCCATCATGGTCACTTGATCCTCCCTCAGTCACAGGCCTTTGTACTGACACAGAAAATTCTCTGAACATGAGAAAACGTAACTGAGTTGCCTGAACGAGAAATGGCCATGATCAGCTTAACAAGAAATGTTAAATACTCCCAGCAATTCCTAGATAACACTGATAAGTTCTTGGGCTCTGACCAACTTTGTACATGCAACTGCTCACAGATACAGAAAGGCCATTTCACTCATGATGCCTTAAATATTGACAAAGTGGTGGATGCATCAGGTGACAAGCTGGGAACAGTAAGAGAAACAGTGGTTAACTGTGAGTGTTGCATTTGTTAAATTCTAAGTGAAATTCCTAGACTTACATGAGGGTTTTGCAAAATCTTTAAGGAGGAGATAAAAATCCCACCTGCTCACAAAGCTACAAGGGAAGCCTGGTTAGGTACTGTGCATGCAGATGACCTTGGGCCACCTCAATCAGATCCACAGGAGAACTTCATGAAAGAAGAGCCACTTCAAAATGCTGGCTTTGTGCCAGAATTTTTTATTCCATCTTTTGCAAAGACAGATTTGGGTTCAAAAGGAGAATGTCACTTCATACCTTTGCCATGCAAGTGACAAATAACTCTTTAAGCCCACAGCAGTTACCATGTGAACCCTGGAGGCAAAAAAGAAGTTTCAAGGCACAGCTGCTGTACCACCTTCAGAGCTGTTTTGTTCATTTAACTTCCTTTCAAAATTATACAGGGCTGTATAAATTTTGCAGAAAAGCAAGAAACTTCTATAAGAATTCTGACAATTGCTTTGTAACACACCGGTTGTCCCTGCTACTTAACAGGTAAAGGCATCTAAAATGCACATCTTGCACAAGTAAAGGAGGTGCAATTCCACTAAGAGTGCAGTGGAAACACTTTCTCCACACAGGAGCATGAGAAGCTTTACCCTGTTGCTATTCTCACTGCTAATCACTTTTTGACGCCAGAGCTCTGCAGCTGGAGAGATCCAGGCAATGAATCACACCTGCCCAACACAAAATGAGAAAATTACTCTTGAAATCACAAACCACAAATCAGGTACAGAACACTTGTCTCCTCTCCTGCCTACACACAAACAAGTACCCATACACATGTCCACATTATTTTATAAGACAACTTACAGTTACTACCTAAGAACCACAATGTATGCAGAAATGTTTTATATATTGCTTTACTTCCTCAAGATCTTTCATGGAATGACAACTCACAGTGAATATGTATGGACCCAGCATGGCTTTGTTGCACAGTCTCAATGTCCAAAAGCCAAAATAAAGACAGAAGACATGTTTGTCTGGATGACTGCTCCCGAGATGGCCAAAGACAGGTTTTAGCCTTTGCTTGCACTACACTCGGAACCATCCTTCCTGGATACAGGGAAGAAATCCAATATTTTTGTTCTTCCTTAGTTCTTTCCACTTAGACTTTCTATGTACAGAGGTCCCACATAAATCCCAAACACTTTATTTTGCCTTTTATTGTTCCCCAGAGTCATATTACAATACCTTTGATTAAAACAAAAACCAAGTGAGTAATTGCAGGCTTTTAATTTTACAGTGTCAGTTTGTCATTGTAATGGATATGTTGGAACATGAAAGTCTCTTAATGAATTAAAGAAAATGCATATTTAGAAGGATTTAAAACTGCCCATGACCAGCAACCTCATACAGTCACACAAAAATAAGAAAGGGAGAACAACTTTTCTTGTCAGATACAAACCCCCAGTAAAAATTATGAACTGTATGTCCTCCTGACTGCAGCTCTCAAAGCACCCTCTGGCTTTACTGAATATTAATAAGCAGAACTTTTGTGTACTTACTTTGAAAAGATCCTTCCACCCATATGTATCCGTATTGCTGAAAAAAGGTCAGTTTCACAACAGGGTTGAACAGAAAATAAACAGAAAATACTGTTAATGTACTTTGTTCCCTGCAGTCTTTTAACACCTCAACCTAAAAGAAGCAATATTTATATTTCAGGGAAGTGCACTTCCAGAAAGCAGATGCTTGTTTTCCCTTTTATATTTTGCTCATCATTCAGTGTGTGTTTCACAAAAGACAGAGTGAGAAGCACAATAGCAGTGGAAGTGCTGGAATACTACGTTTATTGTGAAGAGCTAAGGAGTAGATCTAATAACACTAGGACAAGCCCTCTGATATGCAGAGTAAGCCCAAGTATCATTAAGGAAACTGATAAATCTTTCCTGATGCATCCTCCCAACAAGTACAGTCAAAACATTTTGACTGTTGTGAATAGCAAAATACAGGACTGAATATTTCTTGCTACATAAAGGACAGCAGAGTAAAATAATCATTAGGGATTTGCAAACATATTACAAAACCAGTACTGGTTGGAAGAGAGCATTTCATAAAGGAGAGGCCTGCTCTCACTCCAGCTCTGCAACCAGTCTTTTAAGGCAAAAATAGGGAACAGCAGAACTACAAAGTCACAGCTGCAGTCATGCCACAGAGTATTTGTGCCCCATCAGTACCACTAATCATTATTCTTCAAATAATATGTACCAGATTAAACTGAATTGCAAAGTAGAGCACCATTTTCCTCCTACTTTCCATATGAAAATTATTTGTACGTGTGCACGCAGTGTGGTAGAAATTAATGCAAATTTTAGCCCTTTCAGGAAAGACATTTCTGGGCATAGGAAAAGGAACAGAGCCCCATATTCCAGAGCTACCAAGGCAGGAGAAGGGATGCCTTCTTTGTGGCCCACTGCCCCGTCCCAGTGTCTTTTGGTATATACGCAGCTTGTATATACCAAAGGGCAGGGTAAGGACTAAGACTGACAAGTACGTTCCCTGGATCCTGTCACACTACCACAGCAGTATTTTGCTGGTTGTGACTAAACCAGATTTTTGTCCAGAGGAACATCCACATCCATACGTCTTACACCAGTTACTCTGAGCAAAATTATTGAATGCAGTCTCAATTTAAAATGATCCCTTTGCAACCACCGATTTTATAACTTTATAATTTTGTAAAATATCACGGTCGCTCAATCACTTTCATTTGGCAAACAATTTAAAAGCCATAAAAGGAAATAAACATATGTCAAGAAATTTACCTCCCATCACTTGCACATGGTCTTCTGGTAAAAAGCCCTTTCCCAAAAGCAAAATGTGTTTCATAAGCATAAATTGATTCTGGTTTCTTTTTTTTAGCAGAGAGATGTATTTTAAGAAATAAAAAAGCAAGCAATTGTTCCTTCTACTTGCTATTCATTGCTCAAATATTGAAAGTCTCTATGAGTAACATGAATTGATGTTCTTGTCAGTAGCAACAATATTTACAGAATATGTGTTACACTAAAGAAGAAATTGAAAGTAAAGATGTGATTCCACTAAAAGAGACATTGAAACATGTAGACTATCACAACCTTGCAAAGTCTGCTCACCTTTTGTCAAGATGCTTTGCTTAGTATTCATAAACCTTTTGTGTTTGATGTTGACTATTTAAATCAGTTATTGTCTGTCAAAGTGGGTCTCTGCTAACATTTGTGATAGCAGAAAGAAATAAACAGCACATTATTATAAAGCATAACAAAAACCTGGGATGTTTCATAAGCTGTAGAAAGTTTTCACCATTCACTTAATGATGTTCCTTGTGGGAAACACAGAAAAATTCTGAATGTGGAATACAGAACCAAAACAGGCACCTTGAATCACTGAAGTCTTTCAGTGTACCTAAGCAACTACTGTAGGCTCCATTAGCATAGCAGCCTCGTGCCTAATGGTATCATTAAAATTGACACAGAGCTGATCATTGTGCACACTACAAAGGTCCCATCAATATTAGTGAGAAAAAAGAGAAAATCTCACTTGAATAAACGCATCTCCACGATTTTCAAGCTGGTGGAACTATGGTGCTTAATCCCTTCCTAATATTCTGTTTTTTAAAAACATTCCCTTTCCTTAAAATAATTCCTGAACTGATGAAAGGAGAAGAATGATGTATTCATCACACAGTTCTTGGGGAGAACAGAAAATGACCACATTCTGTTATGTACTTGGTTTTAGTTTTAGTCCAGATGCTTTAAACTACCACAGCCATTGAAAAAACAACCAAAACTCTGAGCTCATAAAATCCAAATTATATTTCCTTTTCTCCAAACACGGAAGCACAACGCAGCATAACCTACCATTAAAAAGCAAGAATCTAACTTTCTTTGCACTCATCGAAACATCTTTTTGAGATGCTCTTTGACCAAGAAAACAGGGAAGAGAATTCCAGAGCGAGACATCTCAGAGTGCTGCATTGTGTCATCAGTGCCCTCTCCTCTCCAGGAGAAACCAATTCCCTTCCCAAAGGAAGAAGGGAATAAATTAGTTCAGGAGATTGTTGAGGAGCCTTGAGAGGCCTCACCATAAAGAAGTGTAAAATAAACCCTTTTAAACAAATACTTTGAAATTATGGACTTTTTGACACAGACCACTTAACAGCATTTACACACAGCAAAATACAACTCTGGAAAACCAACTCCCTCTACCACAAAATAGCTGAGCTAAGTGTAGTGAGCAAAAGAAATTAATTAGAAAAAAACCCAAAAACAAAACAAAAGAAAGAAAAAAAACAAACAAAAACCCCAAACAACACACTTCAAAACAACAAAGAAACCCAAAAGAACAAAACAGAACTCATGGAGACAGAGGGAAGGTGTAATTATTTCACCACCCTGCATTTCATCTAAACACAACTATTGCAAAAGACTGCTGGAAATTTAAAAAAAAAAAAATAGGAAAAAATCCTAAAGATGCTGAATATATGCAGTAGGGCCCACGCACGAATGGAGAGATTATGCCTTTAGCAGGTCTTTCACTTATGTTTATATTCAAAGTAGACAATTATGCAAATAAAAAAGAAGGAAAACAGTAGAGGAATATACTCTTTCACAGGAATGAAAATGAAAACAATATTAATCTTACAGCTCTGGAGAATTTGGTATTAAGCACTACCAGTGACAAAAGATAAAAACAATAATTCATATACATTTCTACTATCATATACATCCATTAATATTCTTTTCTCTCAAATTCTGTATTTCTCATTTCTCTCTCAATGAAATATAAAAATGTCTTATGAGGAGGGATGAAGGACAAAGAAAGTAAATCAAAGGGAATTGCAACCATAAGGTAAGAAGCAAGCCATGGTTCAACCAAGAAAGCTTCCTGAATGGATCTGTATTACTGTATAACTGAAGTAACGTGTCATGATTTTGGAGAGATTTGCTGAGGAGTATATTCCCAAAGCCAAACAGAAAATGCACTGCCACCCCAGTGGTAATAATAATAAAATGTTGCAATTTGTCCATAATACTGAAGTTGTCATGCTACAAGTGTAAAGCTGTATACTTTTCAGTGAAAACATACTTTTTTTTTCCTTTTCCAAAACTGCCATCAGCAGGCTTATACATCTCATGGCAACAGTTGGTACCAGAATGATATTCAAGACATCCAAGACACTCTTCACTTAAAAAAAAATTAATAAAAAAAGCAAAAACACAAACAAACAAAAAAAACCAAAAAACAAAAACCAAACAAACAACAAAAAAACCCAAAAAACACAAAAAAAAAAAAAAAAAAAGAAAACAAAAACCAAAAAACAATTTTCTTCTCTCTAGACAGGAAAATGATGCACAAGTCAAATGGTGGGATTCCTGCAGCCAGTGCAAGAAACAAGTGAGCAACAACACGGAAAAAAACCCTATGTTTCTATAATAAATCTGAAGCTAAGAGTCACACTGCTCTTAACTACAGAGGTAATTAAAGTCTCATCCATAGGTGGAGGTGACTGAATTATCTCCTTCACACACTGCTCTGTAACCTGTGCAGTACATTGTGAGTTTGCTCCTCCAGCCATCTCCCTTTCATATGCTGCTCACTGGCCCTGAGATTCCAATGAAGTTTTTATCCAAGAGAAAGGGTAAAAGGGTCTTTCTCAATACTCACATGAAATCCTCAATGACCAGAAATCTGTCCAGTGACATCTATTTGGAAAAGAGATTTTCCAAGACTTTTCTTACAGCCTGAGTTAAAAATGGACATTGTCCAAGAACAGTTCTCACAGCCACTCATTTAGGAATGTTTTCCTGTTTTATAAAAATATGATTCCCCTCCTACCAAGCTGCTGACCAACATACTCTGTTTCTTTTCACTACAACTTAGTATGAAGCTGTGTTTTCATGTTGAGATGAAAACTGGAAAATGTATAAAGATTAATTCTTTAACAGATTCTTGAAAATCTGTTTTTTTTTCCTTGTTATCTTTCAAGACACTTTCCATACTTCAACACCAACAACTTCTGACAAACTTTTCTTCTCCCATTAAGTAACATCCTCATAAATGACCTTACATTATGTCTGAGGCTTGGAACATTAATTTATTTCCTTTTATCACTTTGTACTAAAAAGGAAAGAAAATGAATAATTATTTTAAAAGGGCTTTCCTCATCTCCTTTTTATTTCTCCTTGGGAGCAGCAGTTTCTTTTCCTTTTATCTTCTCATTCTGAATTTCAGGTACAATCCTACTATATGACTTGCTGATGCCTTTAGCATAATATTTCAGCTCAAATGTATTAAATGAATTAAATTAGTACCTGCAGGCAGAATAAATTAAATAAAATGCACAATAATACAATTTTTGCACATTTTCCTCTGTGCAAAAACATTAATATTTTGTGCCTGACATTTAAATAATTTTTCTCACTAAAATGAAATATCCATATTTTCAATTTATTCTTTACTCATTAAAAGTTAAGACTTTTTGAATGACATTATTCCAAGAGAAAAGGCAATAATATATTTTCCCAAAGAGAAAACGAAGACTCATTTACATTTTAAAGAATTTTATGACTTACAAAAAATACTTGTTTTCTAGTATAGAAAAGACAATTTCCTTCTTTACTTCTTAGAAGAAAGTAGAACAGAGGAAAAAGTGAGCTGTGTCGTTTCACACAAGTTTCTGCCATGTTGGTATTTTCAGGAGCAAGAAATTTGTATACATCCTGTTCTCTGCTCGAAACATGAATAACTATTTGAATTTCTGTTACAAGTTATCCCCAAGAAGCAAGGCTGAGGCACACACAGGGATTATTCAGCAACATTGTCATCTGTGATCATGCTACAGAAAACTGGGATTTCCATCAGTTCTCACTGTTGAGTGTCTGGCATCACCTCCAACATCCTTGCTTGCAGATTTTGAACCATATCTTATGAACCCTTCACAGCTGACCCATCACAACCAAAAAAAAAGCAAACCTCTGGATTCAGAGTAAGTTCAAACTGCACCAGAAATTCCTTAGTTAGATAAATAGATTGTGAAACGAGGTTTTTTTACAACTGCTATTTCTGTAACGTCAACAATCTCATCTGTCTGACAGCCATAGAGCCATAAGTAATTAATTATTTTAGGAAATAATAAGCTTGCATTAGTGCCATGAATATCATGCACTCACTAGAGATCAGGCAATAGTTCCAAGGGATACTCTGCTCTTCCCTCTCTCTTCCTCCAAATTGTCACAAAGGAGTACATGAATCTCCCAGAAATCATCTTTCCTTTGAAAAATCAGGAAAGACATAGAATAAAGAATAAAACTATTAAAAGCTTTCAGAGGTGCTTTTCTTTGCCTCTTTCTGCCTGAAGTCTGACTTACTTAACCCCAGCCTCTCAGCATCTCATGATTTTTCATGTATTAACAACACACATTTCCCATGAGGAACAGAGGCAAAGCAATTAACCCAAGCTGCCCACAGGCCCACAAGTTTTCCTCACACCCCAGTCTTGAGCCATAACCAAAAACCATACCCTGGCTTTGCAATTGCTGGGAACCCAGAGCACCTTTAAATGTTCAAGAGAACTCATGTGGGAGTGTGGGGATCTTCTGCTGCCAAACTCAGCCAAGGACAGCTCTGCAGAGTCCACTGATAATGTGTCTGTGGACAGCCAGAGATGTCCTGGTGGGTATCAAAGCAGAGCACCCATGACTCTGCTGGGCCTGGTGTAGTGAAAAAGGTCAGAAAATCCATCCTGGAGGAAATTACACCAATGGCAAACACCTGTTCACTGCAGCCTCCAGAGAAACCTCACACCTGGAAGACTTTCCTTTTGAATAGACAAAGACAGTCTTTGTAGTAACCTGCTTTTTAAACTTTGGTTATGGCAGTCTTTCCAAAGACCTGTGGGAGCAGCTGCTAATTTCAGATTACATCATATATAGAAAGTGAACGAGCACAATTTTTCTCCTAGCACTTGAAAAAGACTAAAAAGAAAAAATATTCCCTCATTTTTTTAATTAGATTTGCCCAACCCCCAGCACATGGAAGGATACTGCCAGCAGGAGTTTATTTGTTGGCTAAAAACTTGGTTTATATAATCAGCATGGTAATTAGTGAGCTCTTTGCTATTAAAAGGAGCTCATTACTTCTATATTTTGCTGATTGATCTGTACTCATGAAGCAATTTAAAAAATGCAAAGAGCATTCTGCGAGCCACTTAATACTTTCAATATGAATACTGAGAAACTGTAACTGACAATTGTCTTGGACTAAATTCCAATTTCTGTAGCATTTCAAGCATTTCTACGTGGAACTGGCCCTTAAGTCACACACTGCTATCCATCACTTGCCAGATTTCCTTTGCAATGGATTTGACCTGTTAGATCACGAAAATACCTCAGATTCTGTGACACTGTCACAGCTGATCAAAGCAACTCAGTTCCTACACAAGTAGTTGTGGAGTCATTGGACTGCCCTGCATGGCTCCAACTTGCAATGGGGCTGCTCTTCTCCCTGAGGGCTTCCAGGAGTCTCACCATGTCTGTGAAGTCCTCTCAGTCACATGGAGCCTTCTGAGCTCTTTTGAAAAGAAAATCACCTTTACTCCAAACTAATGAGTAGCATGGAGTGGAAACTTTCATAGAATGATTTACTTCCAACTTTGTATTCTGCCAAGTTTCCTCATGCTTCAAAAAGAACTGATAAATTATCCAACAATTTATAACATTGAAATGCAAGAAGGAAGGAGGAGAATGAGGAAGAGATGACAAGAGGCCTGACACATGTCAAATGTTCAAAGAATTTCCCTTGCTCAGGGACATCTCCAGTGAAATTCTGCCTCCAATAAAGTCAATGTACAACTCAGTGAGCTCATCAGTGCCAGTATTTCAGTTCTGACCTACTGCCTTGAACTCCATCCTTCAGTGCTTCTAATAAGCAATCTGCTCCTTTCTCTCTACCCAGCTCAGGTACCACTTCATTTCCAAACTAGTTGTGGCTCTAAGGCTGATCACATTATTTTAGTTATTAAAAAAAAAAAAAATAAATAAAAAAAATAAAAATTCTCCCACTGCCACAGCAATCCAATCTGGCATTTATAGGCTCCACTACAGTGCCAAATGATTTTACAAGTGGAAAGGACACCGCCAGTAACCGGAATGGTTTTTGGTTTTTGGGTTTTTTTTGACAAGGATAAGTAACTATGGCTGGCTCAACTCATCCACTATTATAAGTAAAAAGCAGACTTCAGTGAGAGCTGGGTCGGGCCTTAAAATCATGCAGCAGGGACTCGCTGTGCTTACAGTGGGAAGTGAATGTGGAATTCAGCTCAGACATCCATGAAAATCAAGGTAGGTCACTGTCCTGGAGACAATAAGGACAACCATATTACTGCTCACGTACTGTGTAAATATGATGGGCACTGTATGTGGAGAAATGATCTCCACGATTTATTCAGGTAATTTTAATTCTATGCTCCCACAGACACACTCTCCTGCCAGCATTAACATTACTGATGTGCTGCTCCAGAGCAATTTCTTTAGGATAATACATTTCAATATTTAAAGGCTCTATTTCCCTGCTCTGTTCCTTTCTGTTTTCGTATTTTGGAGAGGAAAGGATTATGCTATTTCAGTCTTTGCTCTTGTTTTTTTATTTCATTAAGTATTTTAGGTTCTTATTTCCTTCCAAAAAAATAAGTGGTTATAATATTCTTCTTGCTTTAAGAAATTAGTCTCACTATCAAGCTACAGAATCAACTTTCACTGAGTATTATTTTTGGGTTTTTTGGGGATGAGTGATTTATTTTTAATTGCTTCTTTAGGTCAGAATGCTGCTTAGCAGTGTGCCTACATTTACTGTGTTCATTAATTTAAACTTTTTTAAAAAGTAATATGTCAAATCATTTATTTCTCCTGGAAAGGGAAGTCATGGTAGACAGAGAGATCAATTATTAATCAGCATTAACTGAAAGTTAAAAAAAAAACAAGCAAAAACTGAAAAAACAAAAAGCATTTTAAAGATTGATGTGACCTTGAGCAAAAGAATTCATACCAGATGATGCTTTTCCAGAAGTTCTCCTAAGAAATTAAAGGACAGGGTGATGAAGGTCTAACTCCTTCAAGCTATTGAGGTCCTTTATTTTTGTTTAAAGGCAAAAAACTTACATGAAAATTAAACGTAAAAAAAAACCCAAAAAACCTCCAGGGTTATATGAAGATGTTCATGAAAATAAGCTCCACAGCCAGCTCTAGGACATATTAAATTTCAGTTAATCCAAATCCAGCTGTCCATCCCCTCAAATTTAATAAATTACTGTATTCATAAAAGTACATGATCCTAAAATGAGAATAAATTGTATCATCTACAGATTTCAGTAGATACAAATATGCCCTTTATTATTTCCCATATTTTAATTGATGAAGTATTTTAATGTACTTTTTAAAACCACAGAAAAATCTTACAGCTTCACAGTCCTATGTATTTATAACACTGCTCATAGGGGAGAGCTCATAAACATCCATGAACTGATTTATAGCCTCTTCTGCTAAGAAGCAGTGTGTTGGGAAAAAAATAGTCCAGAACTCCCTTGAAAATGTGATTCAAAAGCATCAAACTAGGTTTTAACTCTAACTGATCATATTACTTTGGGTTTTTTATCCTTTATTTGGTAAAGTAAATTTGGATGTAATACTGTAAGTGTCATACTTCTGCTGAACTTTCTACTAAAGTAAGAATACAGACAAGAGTTTATCCATATCTATAAATAAATAAAAATTAGTATAACAAATAATAATTGGGAATTGAGTGAAATTCTGAAAATACAAAGGAGTATTTTAGAATCCACAGTTTTTTTCTGTACTCAACATCTGTGCACATATTTGCACATTTGCTGTGCCCAACAAAATATTGGCTAAAGTGAGCCTAAACAGAATACAAGATTACTTTTTTGCTCTAAAGTTATTACTTAATTTATATTTAGATAAGGAATTTATTATTGCCAGTCCTTTTACACTATGTCCAAGCTGTTCTTTCCTTGCTTGATACTAAAGCAGGCAGTTCTATTTTTTTTTAAGATTTTACACATGGGACATGAAGGTGCCCCACATCAGCAAATGATGGCAAAGGGACCTACCTATCTGTTTGGCATCAGTGGATACCTCTGCCCTGCACTGCTTTCATTGTGGTCTCTAAGCTGCCTGCCAACACTTTGCCTGCTCCTTTGGCACCTGTTTATACTCTTTATTTTCAGGACAGGTATTAATATATTCCTTTGGAAATCTGCTTTTTGAAAGACTCTTGTAACAGTGGCAGCTCTTCTTACCCTACCAAGAACGCACAAAAAATGGGCTCACACTCAATTACTAACATTTCTCTGATGTCATATTATCAATTTTACACAGCAAGGTAGCTTCCAAGTGCATCAGTCTTGTTTAAAGAAAGCCAGCAACATTTTGCAGGGAAAGGCCATAATATAGAACTAGTGATGTGTCTATAGAATTAGTGACATGTGCCAGTGAAGGATACTTTGGAAACGAGACTTTTTTATAAAGTATTACCTTCTGTCTCTTCAGATTTCAGAACACAAGTGAAAATTTCAGATTTCTTTTACCCTCAAAAAGTATTTGCCTTCATCACAATGCTATGACACAACTTGTCACTCCAGCATAAGTGCAGTTAACTAAACCTTCTTCAAAGAAAAGCAAAATGAAAGAGACTGTAGCAGTATACAAAGAAAACAGGAGCAGAAAGGCAGCACTAGGTCTCCTTGTTCTAGCAACTACAATTAGTATTTAATGCTAATAATCCATATCTCTGTAAAGACACACAGAGTTACCACTGACAAAAATGCAGGCTCCAGTAACACAGAATAAAACTACATGCGTGCATTTACATAAACACTGCTTTATTTTTGCAACATTTATAGCTAGTTGTCCAAGTATGAGAATTTTGTTAGCAATAACAGAAGTGTGAGTTGTTCCAGAATGTACAGCTAAAGCTTGAAATATCACCTGGGGTTTCACCAATAGAAACCATGGCAGTGCCATTCAGGAGACTGGAGAAGGGATGGTGACTCCAAACATCTTTCCATGTATAGTCACGGGGAGAATTTCCCCCTCAGCCCCACACAAACATTGTCAGCTGAACATCAGAGACAAGATGGGGTTCTTCAGATGGATCAATTGTAATAAATGTATAAGCAGAGCAAAGGAATTTTGGATTCTTTTTGTAATGCTTTTCAATTTTTAGTCAAAGGTGGTGACCAAGTTGAAAACAGTTTGATTTTGCTTTCACCCACCAGTATCATAAAAAGCAAAGACTGTGTACAGCTGTGAGACAAAAACATGCCCTTCAAAAGGCAAAAGTGTCAGGAAACATGAAGAGAGAATGCAAGAGAAAGAGAGAAAATATTTTCCCTCAAACTGAAGTTTGTACTAGCTGGCCTTGATGATGCCCCAGGAAACCTTATTTAGCCTTCAGCTGCTGCCTTGCTGAGCAGCCTTTGATGCTGCCCCAGGCAATTCTCATCTTGCCTTTGGCTTCTGTTTGGTTGCACAGAGTCCAACACTGAACACTAGTGCAACACAGAGCTGGCACTGTGTTAACCACTGTGTTAACACACTTCCAAACCATGTCATCAGAGCAGCAAGGAAAGAGAATGTTAATCCCTTCAAGGCATCTGGGATCACATTGCTTTAAGTGAACCCACACCCTGCAGAAAAGGCATAGGACCACTCCTCACAGTCTTTCCTGAACCCTTCTTTGAAATGTCATAAAGTTTAATGACTTAAACTTGCCTGGAAGTATCATCATCAGCATTTTAAGATAGGACTTCAATACTCTTACTGTTCTTTCAAAGTATTGAACAGAAATACTGAAAAAAAAAATGTTTTTAATATTAACTGGTTAGATGAAACAAAATAATGCCAAGTGAAGGACAATCAACAACCAAAGTACTTTATGTGAACAGATCTCCTCAGTACTGAACCCAAAACAGCCTCTCTAACAGGACTAACAAGACAGCTACAAACTTCCCCAGGCAGTTCCAGACCTGGCAAGAGACAAGCACTGGTGGGATAAGCCCCAATTACCAGTGTTACTCCAGCTGCACAAGAGGGAAAGCCAGAGATTCAGGCCCAGGAAGTGGGCACCCACAAGTCCTAAGAACAGCCCAGATGTGGATTTGAGGGTGACAGTTGGTGAAAAACTCGGTACGAGCCAGAAACGTGTGCTCACAGACCAGAAAGCCAACCAGAACCTGGGCTGCATCAAAAGCACGGCCAGCAGGTCAGGGGAGGTGATTCTCCCCCTCTACTTTGCTCTCACGAGGCCCCACCTGGAGCACTGTTCTGGAGTGTTCTGGAGTTCTGGAGTCCTTAACAGAGGAAGAACGTGGAGCTCTTGGGAATGACTTCAAAGGAGGCCACAGAGACCATCAGAGGGCTGGACCACCTCTCCTATGAAGACAGCCTGAGAGGCTTGGAGTGGTTCAGCCAAAAAGAAGGCTCTGAGGAGACCCTTTAGTGGTCTCCCCATATCTCAAACACCTACAGAAAAGCTGCTGAGGGACATCTTACAAGGGTTGTGTAGAGATAGGATAAAGGGTAATGGCTTTAACCTGGAAGAGGGTAAACTTAAATGAGACATTAGGAAGAAATTCTTTACTGTAAGGGTGGTGAGACACCAGAAGAGGCTGACTGGAGTTGCTGTGGATTCCCCATCCCTTAAGTGTTCAAGGGCAGGCTGGACGGGGGAGAAAATGCTTTCAGCTCCTGACAAGAGACCGACACTGCTACCCTGGCAAGGGAAGACTCAGTGCCAGCCCGTGCTTGCTGCCAGCCACTTTATTGCACTGCTCCCCACCGGCAGCCCGGCTCCTCAAGCGCTGCTCCGGCCCGGGGCTCCCTCCCGCCGCCGCCGTTTCCTCCCGTTTCAGGGCAGTTCCCAGACCCTGCCGCTCCCCGGGAGCCCCGGGCAGCCAGCGGTGACCCCACCCGGCGCTGAGCCCGGTCCACTGGGCGGAACCAGAACCAGCCCCACCCCCTGCGCCGTGACGTGTGACACTGCCGCCCCTGACGAGTTCCCCGAGCGACAGCGCCCCGCAGTGACATCACGCGCCTGCGCAGCGTCTCGCCACCGGGAAGGTCGCAGCGGTGACCGGCCCTGCCGCCGCCATCGCCGTCATGTTGTCTGTGGCCGCCCGCTCCGGGCCCTTCGCGCCTTACCTCTCGGCCGCGGCGCACGCCGTGCCCGGGCCGCTGAAGCCGCTGGCGCCAGCGGTAGCGCGTCGGGCCGAGAAGGTTCCGCTGGACCTGAAGCGGCCTCTGCTCTGCCGGGAGTCGATGAGCGGCCGGTCGGCCCGGGGGGGCCTCGTCGCCAGCGCCAGCCTTAACGGTGCGGGACGGGGGCGGCCGCGGGGAGGGACGGCGCGAGCAGAGGCCTGAGGGAGCGCGTGCCCCCCTCCTGCCGCCCCTGGGCTCAGCACCGGGCGGGCCGGGGGGTTCGGGCGCACGGTTCGGGCCGGGAGAGCTGCAGCTTCCGTCAGCGCCTCTCGGCCCGTGCCTGGCGGGGAGGACGGGAGGCACTTACCGGCGCGACTGGAGAGGGTGTTCTCCGTGCCCGGGGTCTGGCCTGGCCGGCTGGGGGACAAAAAGTTGCGAGTTAGTTTGGAGGTTTTGGCATTTGGTAATTTTATAGGATGCGTTATTTGATTCCAAGTTGTTATCGTAGCATACTTTTTATAATTATAAAGTTAAAGGCACTCGAAAGACTGCTTTCTATTGGTGACTCAGGTTATTACGTATCAAAGCTAAATCAATAACCACATTTCTATTGCAGTTGGGAAGACGTAGAGAAATTCTGTTAAGTAAGGTACTTAACCAAGAGGCATGAAAGAAAAGATAAGCACTTAAAAAGACATGGTGTATTTTACTCTTCCAGAAAAACAGCTGTTAATTCCCTGTGTCTAAATCATCAGAGTTTTGGGGTTTTTTTGAAATTCCATATTCTTTTCCTTGCAGCACCTGCCAGCGTTCGTTGTGTCCATAATGATGTCACTGTACCTGACTTTTCTGCCTATCGTCGTCAAGACGTGCAAGATGCCACCACCTCCTCTCAAAGCAGCAGTGAAGCTAGAAAAGGGTTTTCCTACCTGGTGACTGCAACAACATGTGTAGCAACTGCATATGCTGCTAAGAATGCTGTCACCCAGTTTATTTCCAGCCTGAGTGCCTCTGCTGATGTGCTGGCATTGTCAAAGATCGAGATCAAGTTATCTGACATTCCAGAAGGCAAGAACATGGCTTTCAAGTGGAGAGGGAAGCCCCTTTTTGTTCGTCACAGAACCCAGGCAGAGATTAAACAGGAAGCAGAAGTTGATGTGTCTAAACTGAGGGATCCGCAGCATGACTTAGAAAGAGTAAAGAAACCAGAATGGGTGATACTAGTAGGTGTCTGCACTCATCTTGGTTGTGTACCCATTGCTAACTCTGGAGATTTTGGTGGTTATTACTGCCCTTGCCATGGGTCCCATTACGATGCCTCTGGCAGAATCAGAAAGGGTCCTGCCCCCCTTAATCTTGAGGTTCCAACTTATCAGTTTATTGGTGATGATGTAGTGGTTGTTGGCTGAGTACCAAGGTGCCTGCTCACTTCCATGTTCCTGTGAATGTACACTCAGAAGGGTTAACTATAAAATCAGATCATCCTGGAAACATATTAGCTTCAAGCAGAAGTATGTTCGAATACTTCCTTGTGTTGAATTTTAATAAAAACTCAGAGTGAGCACTTGGTCCTGACTTACAATACTGTGTATTTTATTTGTGTAGTGACTTCCACTGTGTCTAGTCAAAGACATGATTGTATCAAACTGAGAACATGTTTATGGAGCCATCCTGACGGGTGCTGATTCAAGACAGGCATCAAACTACAAAACTATTGTTTCCTTAATACCACATATTTTCACTCAGGGTTTTTTTTTTCATTCACTTCCACTGCATTAAGAGAAGAAAAAAAGATGTAAAAAAAAGCTCTTGTTATGAACAGTGTTTGGAGTAAGTTTCAGTATGGATTCAGATGAGAATCCATACACTTCTTCCCAGTGTACTTTAGTTTGCAAAGGAGGAAAAAGTAATTAAAAACCTACCTAGAAAAACTTAACATTGTTCAGAGGCAGCTTATAACTCTTTACCGGGAATGGCAGCAATGTAATGTTACAATGACATGGACAAAAATGAGCATGTCGTTTATGAAGTTACTTTTTTACTCGCAGGTGAGACTTGATCTTATCTATATTTAAACATCAGATCAGGTGCTTAGGACACTGGAAAATTTGTGACACTTCAACAAAAGGAGTAGTTTGAGAAGGCAGGAAAAAAGGAAATGCAAATTTTACAGAGTGCAAAATACACTGTAAGAACTTCTCATTGTGGACTAATCTGTAATGCTAGACAAAGCAAAAGCTTGTGTTGCCATTTGAGATATTTTAGACTCGATGTATGTGGAAGTTATAATTTCATATTTCATACAGGCTAAGCTCCATACAGGCCAAAACCTTGAAACCTTTCTTTGCTGACTCTGAAAGCATGGAGAAACAAATGCAGCCTGAAATAGATCTTTTAAGTAGTGTTGGTCATGTCAGTACAAAACAAAGCCAGCAATTGCCTGCAATACGTAAGGATGAATAATGTTTGCTGTTTCCAGAAGAAAAAGAATCTCACCTCCAGACTGTTTGCTTCCCATTTTCTACTCCTGTTCTTTGAACATTTCTGTCTTGCACTGCATTAATGTGCTCCAGTTGCAAAACAGAAAGTACAATCCTTAGAATTCCCTGGGTCTGGAATATTTAGGCTCGTGTAAAGCTGTGATGACAGCTAGGTTAAAGCTGAAATTTTAAATGGGATTATGCAGAACACTGATAAGTATAGCTCACTTATTTTGAGACATTTTGGTGGGGAAAAGACCAGAAGTTCTTTATACATCTTTATACGTGCATTATACATCTTTTCATGGAATAGTTTCACACCTTCTCACTATGTCAAAAAAACCCACAACATTCTCGAACATTTTTTGGTACATGTTAAACAAGTATGATGTTCCCAAACTAACTGGAATTCACAGATGTGCGTTTGGTTTTTGTCCACCCAAACTGCTAAGCCATGCCACTTCAGTAAAAAAAATCTATAGTAAAAATTGCCATTATGCAGATGTCTGTGCATAATTTTCTGCAAAAAATCTAATAGTAGTGTCTGACAAAGCTGGTTTACTTCCCCTACATAGCATGGTAGCAGTAAATCCACCCCAAGGCTCCTTTAACCAAAACAAGGACAGGAAAGTTTTCTGCCATTCTGTGAACCACACCCATCCTGGGGAAAGTCCTTGTGACATCAGCCCATGACTTGTCACATCAGTAACCACTGCAAGTGCAGACACAAAGGGTGACCACTTGGTGCTGGTGGTCACTTCTGAGCTCTGCTCAGTGTGACAGCCCAAGCCAACCTGTGCACTCAGATTTTTTTCCTTGGGAGAGACCACCATGTATCTGCGTCTGGTCCTCCCCCTGACCGTGGCTCTTAGCATGGCGCTGCTGTTTCCCGGCGGCCTTTGCCTCTGCGTGCAGCCTGACTGGGTGACTTTTCTTCGTGAACGTGTGAAGCAGCCAACCACTGGTGCTGAGAGCACTTTGGACACGTGGCCCAACAGCGTTGGCCTTCACAGTCCCCAAACCCGGGTTAGGGTCAGGAGAGGTGTTGTGTCTGAGGGCCCAAAGGAACGGCCCGGTGGCACCGAGAGCATGGCCTCTGACCTGCCCGGCTGTCTGAACCAGCCTTGGGACTACTTTGCCATGGTGGACATGGCATGGCTCTTTCACTGGGTTTTCAAATTCGTGTGGCTGCTCTGCATGACTGGGATGGCCGTTCACCTCTGGAGGAAGGTGAATACTCCCCAGGAAGAGGTGAGCAATCGAGATCAGTCACACAGAAAGGGACCGGGTTTTGGGAAGCTAGGAAGCACAACAGCCTTGGCCAGAAAGGCTTTCCATCAAAAAAACAAAACCCAGCACAGGCAGGAAAGCCTCAGCAGGCCCCAAAAGGTCGTCTGGCTCTTCCCCAGGGACACACCAAGCCCCAGGGCTGAGAGCCTCTGGGAGCCTCCAGTATGACATGGGGACTACCTGAGGTTTCCTCAGCCCAATGTACTGCCCAGAGCAGTCTCACAGGGCTGGAGTCCTTCCAGAGGGAGAAAACCTTGGGCCCCCAAGCCTCCAATGACTTCATCTCTGTCTTTCCTAGGGAAGGGGACAGGTGGCCGCATCTTCCATAGGGACAGAGCGTTGGGAAGAGGGAGCCTTAAGGCACTACGAATTCCTCTGCCAGCTGGAGGCCAACACCATCCTGCTGAACAGATGCCTGAGGCACTTCTACCGCCACTGCCTGAAACATCATCGGCACCGGATGTCCAAGGGGAAGGCACAACAAAAATGTAGGAATAGGAGAGCTTTCCATGGCGCCTCATCCCTATGCCGCTGTTCCCATCAATAAAGTGTTTTGTTCCTGTTAGCACCTGTCCTTTCAGTACCAAGGGGACCCAACATCAAAGCCAGTGGTATAAGCCAGGCTGCTGGCCTATAGAGCATGTGTCCCAGGGGAAGTGGGAGAGCTGGAGTGGGACAGACCAGGAATCCATGGCTGCCAGGTGCCCTGCAGGTGCCCATGTTCCAGGAGAAGGAGCCTGCATCCTGACTAGGTGCCTATGTCCCAGTGAGGTGGTGGTGGCTGCTGTATGCCCAGGACCCCATGGGTCGTGTCCACCAGCAATAACTCTAGACTGTAATAATAACTCAGACACAGGGCGACCATTTGGTGCTGGTGGTCACTTCTGAGCTCTGTTCAGTTTTACAGCCCAAGCCAACACATAGTCAGATTTTTTTCCTTGGGAAAGACCATCATGTATCTGCATCTGGTTCTCCACTTGGTCATGGCTCTCAGCATGGTGTTGCTGTTTCCCTGTAACCTTCACCTATACATCCAACCTGCTTGTAATCTACAATAAAAGCACCAATATCTTCAAGGGATCTAGAGTCAGCATGAAATAGGTTGTTGAAATTGAAGCATATAACACACAGGAGTAGGTATCCTGCAGGCACAACGGTAGCCCAGTCTCTTTTTTTGTATCAAAATGAATGGCACTGTGAGACTTCAATCTGAAATGACAAAATAATTGCACCATGGACAGTAACAAATTACAATTTCCAGATCACCAAACATCCCTGCAGACATCATGGCCAGAGTCACAGGCTTTAGTGGAAAAGATTTAGCAACTTACAAAGAAATTTCTCTTGAATCTCTGACTCCATTTTTCCCCAACATGCTCACACTATTTAAGCCATTTTACCTTCCACAAAGATCAGAGGCAACAGAAATTGGTACATTGTGTTTTTTAGCTATCCTTCATTCATCATCAGTCTATCATAAGTATGTTTCTCCCAGGTGAGATGTAATCCATTAATATTTTTGGCAGCTTCATGTGTCCTGCTTTTGCTGTCTTTAAGGGAATGCATTTTAGGTAATCTGTATTTGTTTGGATAATACAAAACAGTTTTCTCCATTTGCTTCTATAATTAGTTTTATCAGTATCAGTTTGCTCTTCATGAGTGAAAAAAAAATTTCAAGCACTGCAGATATTTGGTCTCTATCTTATGTTCTTTAGACCTACTTGCAAAGCTATTCTTGTTTCCTGTGTTGCTTTTGGAAACATCTACATCTATCTGTTGATATTTCTGTTTTGAAGTCAATTACAGCAATTAAATAATGCTGAAGTCCTTGACTAGAATTATCTTTAGCAACTCATTTAACTAATGTTTATAAAACCACTTTCATCTAAGGATCTTAAAGACTGCTATTACCATTATCTTCTAAGCTGCATCCCAGTTGCACTGCAGTGTGTATTCCTGAATGACACGCTGCTTTCAAGTCTTCAAACTACACAAGAAAGTCATGGCTTAGGGATGTTTTTGACAACTAATTGTAGTTTTTGATAAAGCTCTTCCAACTCACTCTGTGAGAACATAAGCCTCAGTGTTTTCATTATTCTTGGTTCATTTTATTTATGCCAAGATTAGCTTGTCACTCACTTGTTTCAAATCTCTGACTCCCCAGTAATGTCCTTCAGTGTAAGGACAGAAAACCCTCTATATGCAGCATAATTTATTTCTGTTTCATTTCTGTACTAATCTTTGATATATTCAGTCCATTCTCCAAAATCATACTTTTAAATAATATTTTTTCAGATGTGTTGGTTTAAAGTCATATTTTCTGCCAGCTGTGAAAGATTACTTTGGTATGACATACCTATTTAGATATGACTGTAGGTATTATAGAGAAGCTCTTGTCCTTTTCCCCCGTGACCATTTCAACCCCAGCAGAATGACACTGTCTGACAAGGAATGGCAACACTCAGAAAACAATTACTGAGTAATTGTAGGGGTAACTTAATGGATTAAAGTGATGGAGTGCACCACTAGCCAGCTCAGCATACAGGGTACGCTCTCCACATTCTTCAGAGACTTGCAACAGTCTCCCACTAGGTCAGTATGTTTCATCAGCAATTGAATTTAAATTCTTTTAAACTTATTCTTCATGCAGGACAGAGGATAAAAAGAAGAGTAATTGACAGAAGTCTTAGGGACATATGTTAGAAGTATGCTACAACTTCTGCCAGCATAGTATTTAATACCATCCCCTTTCCAACTGGTAAATTGTAATCAGGTGACTCTCCCCATACAGAGAAGGAGAAGTGAGTCTGAAGATGCTCAGAAACCTGACTAAAACTGCTCAAAACACTATGCTTTTAGAGACATATTTAAAGCAGCCTAGTGGAATTCTCTGGTTTCAGGATGAAGCACATCTGTCAGACACTGTTCAGATTCTGGTTGAATCCTCCCAAGGTACCATTTAGATCATCTCCAAAATTAACAACAAATAAAAGGACAAAGAAGCAATAAAAAGAATGCAAAGAAATTACAAACGTAAAGCAAAAGAAAGGAAAATCAGATTACAGACAGTATCATTGCTTCAGAATACAGGTGAGGCAGAAAAATACAGGTAGCTTAAAACTCATAGAGAAAGGTCCGTCTGTGGCTTTTGAACAAAATGCTCCAGGATCAGTCGCTGGGTCAGGTGAAGCCAAGAGCAGTTGACTGCTGCAAACTGGGAGAGTAAATTCAGAGGGGGCAAAACTCTGGTCTTGTGTGTTGCGTAGCAAGCAGCAAAAGTATTTGCTACTGGTTGATGCTGTAGACAGGGTGGGCCAGCTGTGACCCCATAAAGTACCTTTTAAGCTCTGAGGGGAGCAAATAGTTCAGTAACAACTGCAATAATCTGCCCTGCATTTTATGGTATCTTTAAGGAATACAGACTTGATACAGATTTATTTAGAGCTCTTTGAATAAAGTTCCCTATAAATAGCAGGTGACAGTTCCCAGCAGTCTTATTGCTATTATTATTACCGTAGAGAAGATTTAAGCATAAAAATGTTTATAGAGCCAAGGTTTATACAGATTGATTTCAAATTGCACCACCTAAACTAAAATACTCCACTGAATAGAAGACAATAATTCTAAGATATGCAGAATCCAGAGGTTTGAATAGCAACTGTAATGGCTCCCTGAGAGCCAAGCCAGTTCCAGAGCAAATGTATAGCTCACATTTCATCTCCCAAATGAGACAGGAAAAGGCCAGTAAGAACATTCCTCATAAGCAAAAAGGTTTGAAACTTGAATATAGATTTCTAAAGCTTGCATATATTTTAGATTATGGGTACTTGGCTGCTCTGTAATGAAAGCTGTGGTCAATAAATATCTCTGGGCAAGATAATGATGGTCTTTGATACACCCAATGGCTAGGAAGAATATATCTGCATAAAATATTATTTGGGTTTGCATCAATTCTTCATCAATGCTCTTCAGATAGAGGTATAATCCATGCTACCCCAGGTTCCACAGGTACAACCACAAACCTCTCTGAATTTTTCCAATTTTTAACTGCAGTAGTAAGATACCTTGTATCCCTCATAGTTTAATGTGGGCTGAATCAAAGTAGCTAGAAAATAATGCAACTCATTTGCTTAATAACATTTGTTTCTACTGCAAAACACTGACACACCATTTCATTACAGAATTAGGTAAGATCAATATATTACAGAAGCTGCTTATGAAATTAATTGAATAAACTTTGAACCAATCCTGCAGTACAGCACCAACCCCCAGATTAAGTGGGAGCAAGACGTTATCTAGTAAATTGTTCCAGTGTTTTGAAAATTAAGTACTTTTTTAAACTGTTCATTATTTAATATAGAAAGTTTGCCTCAGAATTATTATCTACTTATTTAAATCTTGTTAATATAGTTATTATTCTTTAAGTATTAAAAAAAAATAATAGGTAAGCTATCTCGTTCCTGTAAATAATACATTAATTACATTTTCTTCAGACAAAAACAATTAATTCTGAACAGTAACACTGCATTACAAAACAATTCCTAATAAAACATGCTCTGATTATAATTCAAAAGCTCATATTATTTTTTAAGCTTGTGTTGGCTTTTAGATAATTATAATAAAAGCAAATTGCTGTATGTTTTAATAACATAGTTGTCAAATAAAGCTATAATGCCCGACTGATGACTAACCACAATGGATAATTCCCCATAAAAGCTAATTGGCAATTGATTTTCTTAAATACTGAGAGAATTCATCACGATTAACACTATTGCAATGAAATTCAAAGGAATTAGAAAAGATTTATCTCTAATTGAGCATTTCTGCAAATATTAGACCTACTGACAAGAATAACAAAGTAGGTTAGAAACACAGCACCCTCTTCCCCAGTTCACAGACAGAATATGAATTATAAGGATGGAACCAAGGGCTTGGTGCTTTTTGTAGGTGCATCCCAGTTCATATGCACAACAGCAGCACAGAGCGTTGCTCTCAACTGCACTCAAGCTCTGTCACCACTCAGCTCTGGAATCATCATCTCGCTCTGCAAATGCAAGACTTGCTCTCATAAAGAAAATTTAAAAAAATAATAATACCATAAAAAAAGGACGACAACAACAGTAACATTATGTAAAACAAGAAGATGAAACCAACAGTAGCTATGCAGTTAATTTGCAAAGGAAGCTGATATGAAGCAGGAGGATTTTATGCTGGCACCCAGTTAGTTCCCTGCTGCTCTACATCAGCCCAGTGCAGGAGGCACACAGCCTCACCCAGCCTTAGGGGGATGGGGAGAAGCTGTGGAGCTGTGCAAACAAGCATGCCAGGACCCAAAATGAAGGAAGGCAATAGGAAATAGAAGCCAATGAGACAGGCAGGTAAAGACCCCCAGCTGCCCTGAAAAACTAGATAACTGAAGCAATAATTTTTTCCATGCCACATTAAATACAGAACAAGAAACTCAGTGAGCATGATTATTTTGTATCAGCTTGTCTAAGGAATTTTAAGCAGTAATTAAAATAAAAAGACATGTCCCTGCCCTTGTGAATTTTTAGTTGTGCAGCTCCCCAATATGGTGATGCTAGGTGATTCATAACCTTCACTAAACTTTCAGTAGGGTTCTTGGAAGAAACTTTTTATTGTTGTCACTGTGGGATATGTCAGAAGGTGCAAGTGACACAGAGTAGAACATAAAAAGGAGAAAAACTATTGCTGTATGAGCATACAGCAAATTAAATTAGTTACTGACAATCTAGAGCACCCAGTACAGCCCAGAGAACTTGCAGACCAAGGGCAGAAGGATACTAGGCTGGCTTTTAAGTTAAGCTTCTTTTTAGTGCTTTGATACTAGGGGAGCTGCCAGTGTCATTTGGACAGCCTCTATTCTGCCCAAAATACTCAGATCTTCCCTGGCATTTAAGTAAAAATATTTTGCTTTACACTTCTCAGTGTGCATTTCATTCCTATCTATTGGAATGTCAGCTTCTTTTCTACTGTACTACAGTTTTTCCTTTTTTGATTAAAACTAAAACTAAGGGAGAAAGCATGTTGCTTACTTTACTAAAAAGAATGTTTCTGTGCCTTAATGAGAATACAAAAATGCTAAGCTGATTAATAGGAACTAGAGAAGTTTTGAAAGAGATTTCTCAGTTCAGTACAATTATATAAAAGAGGAATGTAAAGCCAGGTAACAGACTCTATTTAATTAATCCAAGAAGACACTGAGATTTTTTTTCATACTTTTCATACGTAACACATTGTGAAGAAACATAACCCTGCAGAGGTAGTCTAGGAAATTCTGTCATTTGTAGTCCAGTTCACCTGGACTGGAGAACAGAAACTGTTTCAGCAGAGGAGACACAATATTCCCAGCCCACAGTTTCTTCCCTATTAATTCCAAATCTGCTGTGGAATTATTGCTGACTTCCTCAACAACTAGTAGGAATGACCAGTCATTAGGATTTAATATCCAACTTAGGAATTTAGCAGACCATTTTTAATGTACCATTGTGTAATTAAATTGACTATGCCAAGGGGTCTACTCTGCTCCCCAGCTGCTTTATCCTTTTCCTCATTTAGTCTACTCACACACCACAGTAGGAGTTCTCTTCCTGGGCCCATCCCATCATCTTAGAGGTCTTTTCCAACCTTAGTGATTCTATTATCCCTCCTATTCATTCCTCTGCTGATTTTTTCCCCATCCATATGAAGTAAACTCTTGATCTCATCTCAAAGGCCTTACAGGATTTTCTTTCTCCACTTGAGCCTTCATCTCCCTTCACTCCTATTATGGTACAATTCCTTCCAGACCTCTTTTCTCTGCTGTCTCCACAGGGCTGTATGACATAGCTCCAGGTAACATGCAGTGTGTGACAGAAGGGAGAGACTGCAAGACCACAGTTCAGGAGCTTTGCTGTATTGCTGACTTTCAGTTGAAACATTCATTTGAATTCATTTCACTTGAAATATTCATCAGCATGGGAAACTACACATGAACATATCAGTGTTTACAAACTGCTAAAGCTATGGAGACTCAGCTGGTGGGGAATCCAAATGTTTCTACACAGCCATATAGCAGGGAGTGTACCATGTCTGGAAATTTTGTATTAGAAAGCCAGGTTACCTCAAGAAATGGGCTTAAGCTGCAAATACTAAGGCATCCATTGTTAAGAAGTAGTGAGCCTTGCATCCAAACTCAGAATCATAACTTGCTTCCCAGAGCAACCGTTCACCCTTCCTGGCTCCCCATCAGCTCCAGCAGATTGCACTGGGGCACAGAGCTAGGCCAAGGTGGTCAGAGCCTAGAAGTCATATTCTACATTATCATGTACAAACACATCAGTCAGTAAATTATGAAACAGGAAGCAAGCAAAGCCTTAACTAATTAAAAAAAAACCAAAAAAACAAACAACAACAACAACAACAAAACCACCTACCACCAATACCACGGAAACAACAAACAGATAAAATAACTTGAAGAATCCAATTATGCAAGAAAACCAATCTCAGTGTCTCTGTGTGCAACTTTAAGATAACAGACTAAAATGGAACAGAAGGTATACCCCTGCTTTGGAACCCAGACTGGTTCAAAAGCCAGTCTGATAGGAAGGCTAAACTGACAATACCACAATATTGTGTGATGAAGTTAGAACAGTCAGATCCCTTTGAAAAGGTGTAGAGCTTTATATAACACACTAACTATAAAACCATAGTCCTATTTTTTCTATAAAACAAGAGCATGACAGAATTTGCTTGAATGGAAAGCCACACACATCTCTGTGAGCTGTGCATGAGCAGATAATGACAGTCAGGGTTTCAGCCCTCTGATCATGAAATGCCTTTGGTATGAAAACTAATGAATAATCCACATTGATTTCTTTTCCTACTGCATACTTTTGCATCTACCTGTCATCATACCTGAGGAAAATGATCCCTGGTTTAAATCTATGCTTTAGGAGAAATACTGGGAAACGTTTAAAAAAACCAGCAAAACCAAAACACAGCACAGTATAGCAACTGCTTGTGGATGTCACTGTCAGAAAACACAATTTACAAAGTTGAGTGAAAAGGAAGACAAACAGTGAAGACAACTTCCATCCATGGAGAATAATATTAGCTATTAAATACTACCAGCCCTCATTTTTCAAATGAATCACCAAATTAAACTGGGAGAACAATGGCTTGCTTTATTTGGCAAAAGGAAAAATGCCCACTAAATATCCTTCTTGAGCAGCCTTTCAGCCTTCCTTGGAACTGACACACTGATCTAGCTAGGAGTAGAGTGTGATTATCCATGGACAAAACAAGAATATTCTGGATTCATGTTAAGTTGGGTGCCAGCTGTAGTTGGTATATATATGCTGATTTCTATCTCTATTTCTGCACATGCAATTAGAGGAGTAAGTCATTTAAGACAAGCACTGCTCGTGTTACTCTTATGCAGAGGGGTAAATATATGTGCAAATAGGAATTTCTAATTTGAGGACAAGGTTGTGTATTTGATCACAAGGATTACCACTCCCTTGAAAAGAAATCTCAGACCTGCTGTGCCACATGAACCACACGTGATAGTCTGCACTAATGCTTCTACATTTAGATTTTGTTTTCATTGTTCCCTGTAGGGTTTTTTCTGGCTATAATTAGAGTTAATCACATTTCAAAGTACAGAGATCATTATCTCCATGTCAAATAAGTTATTTTCAAATGAAAGACTGTTTTTGCTTAATTTTTCCGATCTTGAAAGCAAAGTAGTGATCCCCAGATCTTTTATGTCATTTCTTTATGAACATCAGGTTATGATAAGCTACTTTCTGAACAACTGCTTGAATGCAATTTATTTTACATAGCTTTGCATAATAAAACGGCATTTTAGATAACTTATTCAAAGGGCAGATACTAATTCTCTAAAGATTTCATTAAATCATTCTTTTCATGTTAAATTAATGTGCCAAGTTAATTTTGGAATAAACAAAGATAATTAATTGCTTTGTGATAAGTACGTACAACTTAGAATTTTATTATGCAGCTTTACATTTTAAAACTTTATATATTTTCATGTGTCTCAAGGTATTTAAATTTATATATTTTTACTAGCAAACACAATAAGTAGTATCTAATAAACTGGCAACTCTGTGTGCATATCAATTGTTATTTTCTCTGTCGTATTTCTTTTGTATCCTGTGCTTTCTTAAAATATGAATAAATGACAGGAGAGGTTTTCTTGGAGGAAAGTATTTCTAAACAACAGGGAAAAGCTGAAGTATAACTCTCAACTTTCACTAACAGGAACTGACATTATAAAATGCAGCTGCAGAAGAGCGAGACAGCAAAACTCAGAACCAAAGCCAGAGTTCTTTTACCTCAGATTTCACAAGATCACCCCTCTCTTTTTCCCCCTTAGGTAAATGTAAAGGTGTGATCCAGAACTGCACCATGTAAGGTACAGTTAGTTGGAAACCAGCTCAGCTGATGCTTGTCTATGAGTTTCAGATAAAGGGCAGCTTTAAGAGCACAAAGTCAAAGCAAAACACAATACAGGCACTGCTCCCACTTTTAAATATTCTAAACCACTCCGTGTGGTTATTTCATGATTGATCCTGGAAGTTCTCCTTTCAACTGTTATCCCTAGGTAAACAAAACCACCCCCTACTAAATCTGGTTAGAAAGGTAAGTATGCACTGCTAAGCAGTAGTTAATGCAGCATCTTTAATAAGAGGGAGATTTCTATAAGCCTTAAGGATACAAAACAAGATGGCAGTCCAGCAACAATTATTTACTAACACTCTTAACAGGGAGAAAGATTGGACTCAAGATTTTAGAGCCCAAAGGTACCTTTAGCAACCTATTATTATTATTGCTGTAACAATACGGCTGGGTGCATATTTTAATTTTTCTTGGTAATATTTTAAATTAATCTTAAAGGATAAAAAAGTTCATTGCTATATTACTATTTCACACTGATTTATGCAAGCATAGTATTGAAATTATCACTCTGATATTTTCTCCTGATAGGGTTGTGAAACACTCTTGAGGGAGTTATTTCATTCTTTTTTTAAAATATCTTTTCAAGAAAATTATACTCAGCTATAGTAAATCATTTCATTTCCTTATTACCAATGAATAACATTCTTCTCATTTAGGGCAGTTTTTCAGCATGTACTACAAACTGGGGAAGGAACACCCAAGCTGAATTGTCATATGGATATTGACAGCATATTTTTACCTAGAAAATTAATTATTTCACAGTTTCATAGATGAAATGTTTTAGTGAAATCTGCGTAACTAACAAGGTTGATACTTGCTTATGTTGTGGAATTATTTTCATGTCTGGAAAACAAGGGATGCTGAGCAGTGGCTGAATTAATTCTTTGTAGCTATAAGGCCCCTATAGGGAACCCTCTTCCCCCATACTCATCCAGCTGCAATCTCTTTTTCAGTTTGAGCATCTCCATCTCACAGGGGGATGTGAGGATACAATACACCCAGCCAGGAACACATGGAGGAAAGGAGCCAGAGCTTTATTCTCCTGAGCTTTACATGATCTTGGTCCTCTACAGTCCCCCAACCTCTTGGCAGCTGGTGTAGTTCTTTAGCTTCTGTTTTGCTTCACTTTTCTGTGTGATTTTCCCTGTGCTTACCTCACCAGCACACACAGGGAATGCCTTGATGGGTCACAAGCATACTTAAGCATGATCTACCTGCTCTGTTCTGGCATTTTTGCTCGTATTAAAGAAAGCAATGGGTTCAATGACTAATTATCCTACATTAATAGAATACTTGGTACAAATTGTATTCCTGAAAGCTCAGTGAACTTCTGCTAAAGGACAGGAAAAGCACAGAGCAAAGAAGTTTTATACTTCTTAATAGGAGGTATTTTAAAGGTAAATTTTAAAGCTCTACCAGAACAAGTATAGTCAGCATTATGATAGAAAGTAATCCTCCAGCAGAAAGACTTGCAAAACATGCTTAATTTGAAGAGCAGACTTAAGCCTCTTTAAATTCAGGAGTACCAGAGCTCACCAAATTCAGACAGCCAATAAACTAACAATTCAATAGGACAGAAATATTACTGAAAGGGAAGTACCTGCCCAAGTGCTTCATTGACTCACACTGAAATAAGGTGTATGGGGAGCTCAAATGGTGTATGGATGCACTCAAAGTAGAGTACACCCATGGAAGTTAAACTTATTCAGATAAGTCCTCAAAGGGTTAAGTCCCTGGTCCATTTTCAGTGGTTTAAACTCTCCTGTCTTGGTTGTAAAAAGTAATTCTTTGTGTGAATGAAAAGGAAGACGGGAAAGTAAATTGTCAAAGCAAGAGCAGAAAGTATACAGGTCCTGATCAGCATCTAATTGTGAACACCAGCATTTCTCAATGGGATGAAAATTTGATGATAGGTTGCATGTGCAATTGAGCAATACAAATACCTTATTCTCAGCCACACTAAGGGCTAAGGCTGCACTTCTGAAAATAATTATTTTTTTGAATACACAATTTTGAGGGTCATTGCCCATAGATTGCTGAAAATGCTTTCGCTGGGAATATACACTTATTTGTTTGGCCATGAGTTTCTATTTCACTGTGCAAGATAAAGCCTATTTGCTGCTATTGCCCATCACAATGTAATCAGCTTCTCTTATTATCATCAGTTTATTTGTGCTTCTGTAGCATACTGTGCTGTGCTCAAGTTCAATCAGAAGAGATTTATTGTAGGAATGACTTGTTTGTTGATTTGCTTGCCTCCCCTCCTCCCAGACAGTACATACATGCAGGTACATAGCTGGGCTGCAAGATTTTAATGGTTTCCTAAGCCTAAGCTGACACAGCTTCTGGAAAAGTCTTTAAACTGATGCCCAACTATAGTGTCTGTTTCTCATTTTGCAGGGGAGGGTTAATATCTAGCAGTTTCTGCCTTTTCACATTAACAGAAATTGTTTCAATGCAGGGTAAACAAAGCGAGAAAATGAGGGCACTGCTGCCTACATTTTTGGAAATGCTGCCAAAGCATCAGGCCAGGGCCAAAGAGAAACTCACTTCTGCAAACAGCCATCCTGAGGAGAAGGTTAGCTGTAAGATAGCCTGGCTGAGCACACTACCTATTAGCAAAAGCAGAATTTTCTGCTGTAAGCTTTATAAAACTGTAAACCTTCTTTCCTGTATTTACAGCTATGCAGACACTTTTTCCTATTATCAGAAGCACTTCAGGGGGTTGCTAATGCATTAGAGGCACCTTTCTGATAAGGCAATATAAATAGGTACAGCAATAAATCAATAAGCCTGATGCTATTCCATGAAGTGGAAGGGGATCATTTCATTTTGCTGATAAAAAATGAAAAAACAATGCACATTATACAACCATATGAAGGTGCATTTCTATGTACAGAGAAACTGAGGTATATTAATAAGAGAGGAAAATAATTACAGGTTATGCTACTCACCAAAAGCAATAAGTATTGCATGGAAACAGTCAGGAGAGGCTTATTAGAGAGGGTTGCATTAGAAGACAGTGTTCCCCATGAGGATGATGGAGGCATTATTAAAACATAATGCACCATGATGCATGCATTACACAATGACAAGCTAATGCTCTCTGGGAAAATATATTGTTTTAAACAGAGCTTTATTTAATTTCCTTGTTCAAGTGTACAAAGTTTCTCCTTTTCTATCAGTTTAAATAACACCTTCCTTCTATCTTGTTGGTAGCTCCTATTTGTTGCTCCATTGCCACCAGAAAAACAAAACAAAACACTAATTACATCAACAAAAAATTAATTGCATCAATTAACAGCAGTTTGGATTTTAAATTTCTACAGTAAAATTAAAACTGTGCCAGAAAAATTGGATCAACATGTTAATAGTCTTACTTTTTGTTATTTATTTGATACATTTGTTCAATAAAATCAGCAACTTCCTTTAACTAAACACATTTTATACTTCAATTGCCATTGCATAAAGTCCAAAAGTCACAACAGGGAATACATTACTGAGCCATTACACACTTCCTAGATGACTGAAAGCACTTACTTTCCCCTAAAACATCACAATGCTCTAGAGAGGGAAACTGCAATAATTATTATT
Source organism: Calypte anna (assembly GCF_003957555.1). NCBI lineage: Eukaryota > Metazoa > Chordata > Aves > Apodiformes > Trochilidae > Calypte > Calypte anna. The sequence continues at coordinate 8,101,147 of NC_044257.1, read as the reverse complement.
ATCAGCAATCACTTAGTACTGGGCTTGTACATTGACAGTCTCCCAGTGTCCAGCAGTGCTGGGTCCAGTTCACCAGATTCTGTAACTCAACCTTTCCTCTCCCCCCTCTTCTCTTCCTCCGCTCCCCTGTCTGGTGCCCTGTGCTGCCAAAGCCTCCCCAGCAATAGGGACAGAGGTGAGATTTTGGCAAGACCCAGCACCAGAACTGAGCCTCAGCTCAGTTCCAGGGAGACCTCCAGCTTGGGTAAATTAAATGTAGATAACCCTGTACCAAAGGCTTTGTGCCTGAGTCAACAAACTGAACACTGAAATGCTGAAATAAACCTAATTCAAGCTGGTTTTGCCAGCCCACATGCAGTCCAGAAAGTTTCCCAACTACAGAGGAAGTGTATTCCAAACCAGAAGGAAGCAGGAAGAGACAAAGGGTGGAGATCTTGATCCTGTTTCCTACACCCCAAAGCCACAAAAAACCCACACAGAATATGTCACAGAGATACTGAAAGATTTATTTGTGTGTGAGCTTCAACATGGAAACCACCTTTGCAGGACAGCACCACAGGCTTGGAGCAGCACATCTGACCTCATTACTGTAACTCCTTTATCTTCATTATCTGAAACCCAGTGCATTCAAAGCCTTTCCTTCTCTATTGCTTCTTCCTACACCAAAGTCTGGGCACTATAAAGATTTCTCTCTCCCATGGTCTCTGCATTTGAGTTGGTTATACAAAAACTTTTTTTTTTCTTTTCTTTTCTTTCCTCTACCAGATTACCTTGGCTGTACTACATGTGAGTTTTCCTCTGCTCCTCTTCAAGTTCACCACCACCACTACTCGTTTTTACAGTCTCTCACATCTGCCACTCAGTCTTCCAATGAAGGACCTGCTTTCCCATCACATTCCCCTCTATCTCTTTCACCTGCCCATAAATGCTGTGGATGTTTGGACAAGCATAAGAAAGCTGCGTTTTTCCAGTCACACCATCAGCATATGTGCTGTCTGAGACATGACAAGCAAAAGGAAAGGAAATAATTTCAGTAAGATTGCTAGGAGTTGGTTTTGGTTAAAAAGAGAACCTCTGAAAACATTTATATCAATTATAATTTAATCTCATTTGCAATCACTTAAAATTCCATTCAATTAAGGTAGTTTTTGCAATATGCCTCAAAAAACTTCCTATATGCAAAATTTCACTCTATTTATGTTCTGTGGTTCTAAATGCTGCAGCTGTATTGATTACTATAATTCAGCTCTAATTGCACTTTTACAAAGGAGAATGAATAGATTACAGTTGAGCTAGGAGGAAGCCAAACATCACTTATTAATATAACAGAGCTGGCCTTTACACCATGTCTGTAGTATTTACCTTGGGGAATTTAGGAGCCTGCTAAATAACATTTATTCGCATAATCACTTCAAAATATTTGTTTCCATTCAGAAAAGCAACCAGATTAATAAAATACACTTCCAGCAAATGCAAACAAGCCCTTAATGTCTGTAATGATATGTGAAAACCCAATGCACTTTCACAAAAGGAGGAAGACCTGGCATTTCAGAAAGCAGCCTATATATTTCTTCAAGAATAAATACAGATTGATCTCCAGGTTAGCTTGCAGCACAGGGTCCTTGATTACTGTTATAGTTATTTTTATCATTTCTAGGCTGTTTTAGCTTCCAAAGCAATCCAGAAGCTGATCTTTCTATTAAGGAGGAAAAGCTGGTAGTAAAACTGGCATTTCCTCCGTGCAATTTTTTTATGTTTACAAAGCAATTACACCAAGTCCTGTTTCCCAGCTCCATTCTGACCAGCACAGTGGCCATAGCCACCCCCTCCCCCTGCCCATTTCTAGCTCTCTCCTTGGTCCCACTTCTTGCCTGTGCATCTTCTGCTGCTTTGCTGCAATCTGCATTTCCCCACACAGCAGTTAATACTGGCCCAGTTTATCCTCTAACCTGATGACCTCTGGCTCTGGTTAGTGATGGGGCTACATAAAAATGTTGTATATATTTTTAATATACGTATTGCTAAGCAAGGAATTTTTTTTATTATTCCTCTGACCTTTGTGTTCTTTTGTGTCGTCTTCACCAACCCAAAGAACAGAGCCATCCCTTTTCTGCCACTGGTTTGGTCACCTGCAGAACCTTGCAGGCCAAAGCACAGGGGCTGACAGTTTTCAATCAGGTGCACAGACACACCTAGACTTTCCCCTTAGGAGTGCATTTTAGAGTTGTCCGCAAGCAGATAGGGCCAACCTCAATTCCTCTACAGTATTTAACCGTTTATTTGAATGATCACATGCAGCATAGATTCTGTGGTTTATAAGTAGATAGAGGTGAATTTCCCCCAGTGAATATTCTATTCAGTACATTCTCTGCTTAAAAGCTATCGCTTCTCAAATAAAAATATTCACCAAAGCTAATTCTGTAAATCTGTACTGTATCATAATGGAAAACTCACTGTACAGTAATTACTCATTTGCAGCTAGGGCTGGAAGTGTTCATCAGCTTTCCAGCAGCGTGCGTATCACCATCTGCAACATCCACTCAGTATTTAGGCTCTGAATGAAATAAAACATCTCACATTGGCTACTAAAAGTTAGTAGAATTGTTACAAAACCATAAAAGGTGAATTCTGTTGTGCTGCTCTTTTGAATGTACAATACCCCTATGGAACAGTCAGCCATCAAAAAGCCTGGAGGGAATCCAGTGAAATTGGTGCACAGTGTTCGAACTGCTATTCCACGGCAAGAATCTTAATGAGCTCTTTATCTGATTAGAGCAAATCACCCCTTTCTACACATTAGGCATCTTTTATCTTCTCCAACAATATAAAAAGTTTATTTAGTTTCAATCATTTGAAAATAATTTTGGTGCAGTAATAGTCTAGTAGCTGCATCTGTGATAGTAACTGCACAGTAACTGTGCATGTAGAGCTAGACCATACCTAAGAAAGAGAACAAGATTCTCCTTTTTCTTTGATTACTGAATTAGAAACACCCTGTACAACACAATTCTTGGGTATGAGGAATATGAGCAAGGAGGACTGATATCTTGGCTTGATTAGATCCCTCTTCCTGGACATACTGTCCTGCAGAGGGTTCCCCACACCTCTGAGCCTTCTGGTTCTCTTCTCCAATGCACTGATCACCAGGGGCTCACAGGCCATCTGCACAGTCCCCTACTCTCCCCATCTCTAACTTTGTCACAGGAAGAATCCTTGAGCTGAAGATTCCCTTACTTCATTTCAGAGTTAAAGCTTTCCAGAACATAATCCCTACTGTGCCAATAAAAATGTGCTTCTTCAGGCCTGTGAATATTCACTTTTTCACATTATGCAAATCACCTTTATTGCAATGCACAAGTAGCAGCCTGTTATATCTTGAACAGATACAATATTAGCAAATTTCCCCACCCAAATAAAGTCCTCCCATGAATATTATGAATGTTATCAACATTCAAATAGGAATGTCTCTCATCTTCAAAAAGAATTCATGAGCATTAATGGCAACTTCAGACAATTTGATAGGTTTATATTTCCCTCAAGTAAACAGCTTTGCATTAGCATATGAATGTTATAATCTGGCCTTTAACTCTGCAAGACACTGACCACTTTGTTGCATAGTTACTGGCTTCCCCGCGAGTTTTTCATTAAACCTTTTTGATCCAATTTTAGGACTGATGTCAGGTTGAGAAAGAATTTTTTCTGTTTGCATTATCAGTAAGCTAAAAGTTACCCAGGAAGACTTTATACCAGTCTAATTTACAAAAACAAAACAAACAAACAAACAAACAAAAAACCAAAAAACCCAGCTAGACTTCTCAAAGTTGTCTGAGGAAAACATTAACTACCATGAACGATGCATAGATATTAGAATTAGGTTTTTTTCTGAGTCCCAAAAGAGCTAGAGTACATCTATGAATGTGGACTTAAGTAGAAGAGAGACTCTGTTGATATCTTTAAAGACTGAGAAATAATTATATACATCTTCCTGTTATCTTTGCTATTATTAATGAACAACATGTGCCTAATACTAGAGTGCCAGACAAAATTTTTCCTGTGTGGAGAAGACCTCTAACATGATAATTTCTAAGGTCACAGATAGATCTCTGGCACAAGAAATGATACTTCAAGTTTCCTATTAAAAGTGTATATTGAAATTCTCTCTTGATTGATTAAGGAGCAAATAAGCATTTTTTTTTTACATGAGAATATTATCATTATGAATTGAAGACAAAGCTAACATGCAACATCTTTTATCTACATTAATGCACGTACTTGGGTTATAACAAAATATGTTTTTACATGCTTGAGAAAATAGACTTTGTTCAGTTTTCCATAAATTTAAAGAGTAATTTCTACTACTAAAGTTTTTTATATATAACTTTGTGCTACATTGCTTCAAGTGTCAGAATAAGAAGTTAATGGAAGTGTCTGTTTCCTATAAGAAATCCCACCCACCAGGCTTCAGCAAATATGCTTCAGAAGGTCAAAATAATTAGCTAATCCACCCTGGTACAGGAAGGGATTTTTAAGCATTTGTTTTTCCATCTGATGTGATGGATGTAGCCCCAGAGCTTTCTTGCATTAACTCAATTATGCATAATCATCTGTTTATCCATCTACTTGTGTCTGAAATGTATTTCACTATAAAACAAGAAACTTTCTACCTCAAGGGACTGAAGTTGTTTACATGACTGCGCCGATTCCTGATTTACACAGGGCAGATGGGGACTGCCATGCAAGTCAAGCTAATGTCCATTTTGTCCTTTTTTTTTACTGTGTTCTAGAAAGGAACAAAATGCTCTACAGTAGGAAATGGTTGACAACTATTTGCATGGGCAATTTTCCTGCCTATGCCACCCTTCAATTGAGATGATGCTTCAATTAAGTGTGAGAGTTTACACCCCTTCCAGAAGAAACTCCAGAATTGAACCGTGTTGTTTACTTTATTATAACTTTGGCTATGAGCCAGCTGCAGTCCCTCTTGAAGTTTTTCACACTTGCTGGTTTCCCCTTCTGCTCAATATTTCTTCATTATTTTCAGTACTGGTCTAGAAGTTAATCTTCCAGGATGTAGATCAGACAATTGCTTACTGTGAATTTTTGATGGTTATTAGCTGTTCCCATACTTTAAAAATGTCCTTAAAATCAGTAAAAACTTAAGGCAAAAACTTGATAGGAATGCTTACTGTTTTCCTAGTTAGCTCTAGTTAGCATATACCTGGAAAGATACAGGGTTCAGCTCCCATAGCTGTCACCATCTTTTAAAACTTTATCATAGCAAACTGTTGCACAGCAGTAAGTATTGATAATAGGAAGAATGAAGCAGTTAAAAGCTTCTATAGTGATTTTAATTAAAAGTCTGTCACCATCTGAGTTATTATTACTGTTACTTTAGGAATTACATTATAGCATAAATTATTATAATAAAGAAGCCTGGCAATGTGATCTTAGTCAAAGTGCCTGAAATAGGTTTAGCTTGCTTGCATTATGCCTTTTGGGCCACCGGAGAAAAAGAAATTCAAAGATTGCTGCCATTTGGAAGAGGAGCAATGGTGATGCCAAATACTTCCATAATTAACCACTCTTTAGCTATGGAGGCAATAGATGACCTCTCCCAGGCTCTGAAGCCCACAGCTCTCCCCATGGCACTCCCACAGTTTCCCACCCAAGCATTCCCTTCCTGGAGTCCACACTTGCTCTATCACTGTCTCCAGCTCACCCAACACCCCTTGATTTGTGCTCACTCTCACAGCTCAGCAGAACAAAATCCTTATGCTCCTTGGGGACACCACAAATGCACCTGTTTGAAAATGAGAGGTGCTTGTGAATGGCCTGAAAGTGTCAGATGTGCAGCTAGCTGATGTTTAAAAAACAGCACAATTATCAACCATTTTAAGGAGAAAGAAGCAGGCATTCTCTGCTCATATCTTCCCTGAAAAATCAGATGAAAGCACAAACAGGAGAATCTCCACCAAAAACTTCAACATGTGGTCCCCTGAGGGTTATGTTAAGTGTGAGGGGGTCCCTCCTGCTTTTACTAATGCCTGCCATTCCTACCAAAGCCCCATGTGATGGTGTGATTTCATAAGAAGAGCTGAATGCACACCAGGTAGAGAGCTGAAATGTCTCTTGCTTCCAGCCTGAGGTGAACTCGGGAGGCCATACCCCAGTGCCACCAACCCTGCTGACCTGCCAGGGCACTTCAGTTGTTTTTTGGTTTTTTCTTTTCCCCCCGACTTTATTGTTTTAGAAGCAATGAAACCAGGCTGAAATGGCTCATAGCTGTTCTTAATAACTACTTGTGTGGCTCACTGGTGGTAGACGCAGCCCCAGACTACTCCTAACTCTGGAAAAGCAGGGATGGAACACCCAGAGCTGGAGTGCGGTCCTGAGGCTCCCTCTGCCTGTGCCTGCAGCAGTGCTCACCCAGCTACAGCAGCCACAGGACTGCTTCATGTGCAAACTAAAGAAGGGAATTATTTCCTACTCGAGTGTGATTTTCTCATATGCCTGAGTTGAGATTCCCTTCCCTTTACAGCAGAAAATTCAAGTTATTTAATTTACAAAGGCACGTGTCTTGACAAATGAAATGCAGATGCAGCTCAGCTTTTGGCAGATGGATGAACTGCTTTTACTGTACCCCAAAGGCCAACCAAAACTACAACACAGAACAACTGAGCATTATATAAAATTGAAACACTAAAAAAGAGAGAATAATGTTGGCATCAGGCTAAGTAGAGCTGAGTGACTAAAAAAATGTGGAAAATTAAATGTTCCAAGGATAATTGAAGAATTTGATTTTTTTCATTTTTAAAAATTCATTCTCTTTTTTTGCTAAGCTGTACTTAATTATACAACTTTCCTAATTCTGGCTGTGGATTTTAAAGAGCATGCAGGTTAAATCCTGAAAAACTGTAGTTCAAATTACAGCGTTTAATTCTAGGTGGTCAGCAACGCAGCCTTCAGAAAATGCAAAGCTCTGAGGTGAAAAAATGTTGCAGCTGTGAAAAATAAGGGTTTAAAATTGTAATTTATTGTTTTGTTGAGTGTATCTTTCAATTTAATAATGTTTTTGGGCTGTTTGTTGAGGTAGCATGTTATATCCTGTTATTTTAAAGTGTATGTTTAAGCGTACTTGTAAGGAAGGAAAGACAGACAGGGGGGAGGACGGGCCGACCGCGGGCCCGCGAAACAGGGACGTCACGTGACCATTCCCCTCAGCAACAGAGCGAAGCCCGCGAAACGAGAACCAATGCTGGGAGGGCCCGCGAAACGAGAACCAGTGATAAACCGATAAGAGACTGAGGGAAGGGGCGCACGAAAAGTATAAAAGCACTGGTTTTGCCTTATCGAACTTGCTCCCCAGCCGCGCTGCCTGTCTTTGTCAATAAGAAGTTTTATTGTTGATACATCGAGTCAGCGTTTTTAACAGCAGCCTCAGTACAGGGTCAGAGCTTTACTTCTGCATGGCTAATGAAATAATTTACATAATTTGCTTCAAACTGTGGTAATGTCAGGATGTGGAGAACATTAGAATGGACTGATTCCTTTGCAAAGTAATATAAATACAAAAAAGTAGACTTTTACTGTGTTCACTACGAAAAAGAAATCTTCGAGTTATTATATGCTTACGCAGGCTTCACTTTAGATCATATATTGTATGAAACACAATTTCTTAACATTTCAGACACCAAGGGCCTGAAACTGCACTACTTGAGTTTCACTCCAAAGCCAGCATTCTATGTTGGCTGGGAAGCCTAAAAAACCTCTGTGTACAGCTGATGTCTTTTTTATCCAGTGCGAGTCAGCACAGCTCATACACACACACACACCACCCACCATCAGCTCGTAATTTCTTCTATGTGTGTCTGGTCAGAAAAGCCTGAAGTGTGTTTAGAAAGAACAGGGCAAACCTTCACCTTTCACAGCTGGGTCTTGTCCAGGAGATCCCATTAATGGGTCTGGCAGCCACACACACAGAGTAATGCAGTGCTGCTCTACAACTTCATGTAAATCATCAGATCCCTTACAGATAGCTTAGAAAATTGCAGATACTCTTTCTTAGTCTTCAGTTCAGAATCTTTTCCAAATTAGCATTAAAATACTGGCTGTTCTCTTTTCTACAAGCAGACACAACTGTTGCTACGACCCAAACATGAGAGTGAAATTCACTCCAGTGGTAAGGACCTTCACAGAGACTCTCATATGTAAAATGGTGCCAAGGTCTTGCACTTCGACCAAGAATTTTTTTCCAAGGTAATACCTCACTGTGCAACTCCAGATGAATATCATTTTAATGCTTTAAAATCTGCCTCATAGCATATTTTATGTGGGGGCAAATTTTCTCAGTTTTGTTCTTCACACAAGGGACAGATGTATTTGAATGGTAGCTGAAATGACTCCTTCATGTTTAATGTGTACAAAGAAATACGGCATCTTGATTAAATTATTTTTTCACTGTCCCACATTTAAAATATATTAAAAATAATTCCAGGGAATAGGATCCCTGCTCACATCTATATGGTGTGGTTTACCGTTTTTACTGAAATATTTTAAAAAAAAAAACCCAAAGCAGAGATTCATTCCTCAAACTGTTCTGTTCCTCGTTCCCTATCCAGCTCCAAAGACCTTGAAATATAAATAGCACCAGAGTAGTTCAGGCACTGAAACATGCACTAACTCCTTCTGCAGGCATAAGGAAAACTCACTTATGACAGGTATATCCATTTGATCATTACCTGAAAATATTCAGAACATGCATCCCTAGGAGACAATGCATCTTGCTGGGGCTGAGGGCTGTCATATTATAAGCAGCTCATATCTTTAGAGAATCAAGATTATTACTCCACCACAATCTAAGCCTGAAAGGGGAGTCATGACAGAGAATTAGGTTTTAAATTTTCTCATTATATGGAAATCAACAATTTGGTTCCTGACCCAGAATACTGCCAAAACTGTAAGGCATCCACATTCTATCCCTGAGTACAGCACTCTGTGAAAAATCTGTTCTATACTTCAGCTTTTTAGTTCCAGAGCTTTCTGAAACTTAAGTCCTATTTATATAGGGATCTTATAATTTGGGTAAAGTAAGAATTTGTCTAATCCAGGACTGGATGTGACATTGTGAATGATGAGCAGCCACACGAACTTTATCCACCCCATTCCAGTAGCACGTAGCCTTCAGGAGTCACAGGCAGCTGTGCTTGCATTCCTCTGGGACTTTCTCAGAAATCCTCATTTTTATATCTGTCACTGCACACCAAAGCAAAGCAGCACCACAAGAAAGTGAGCACAGCTGTAAAATACCAAATCCTCTGTACAGGCAAAGACAGGACAACTGGATAGCACATGATGAAGAGTAGCAATATGTTGCCCAATCCTATTTTCCAGTACAGGAAGAAGGAATCTCTGGTTCCCAAAGCATTAGATCTACTTATCTTTAAGGAAGGAGAAAGAGCAGACTGTGTGCTTACCCTTGTGTTTAGCAGCATTTCAGTCACAGGCTCATCATGTACCCCTGTAGGGTTCAGCACTGACTGGCAAGCTGGACTTACGCTAAGTAGCAGAAGGGGGGGAACAGGTGGAAGGAACTTTTTTGTTGCACCTCTAGACTAATCTGATCAGATTCTTTCTTGGGACTATATGAAAATTCAGTTTGAGTTTACCAGTCTATTTAATCCATTGTGTCTATTTGCATCCCCTACCAAATCTCATTGTTACAGCAACTGCACCACCTATGAACCCCAGTCAGGCCAGTTACCAAGCACCACGTCACCAACCCCTCTCCTCCACTTGTTCACAGGAAGGATGCTACAGCTCCTGCCACAGCACAGCTTTCCAGTCTCAACGTCTCAACACTTGTGCATCTCTTTGGAGCAGTGCTAGCACAGCTCCAGAAATACAAACCTGCTTGTGGAGCCATTTGACAGCTGGAGGAATCGGAATAGGGCTTTTAATCTGTGCATAGCTCTCTTGTTTGTTCTTTCCCTTTATTTAGTATTTGAGGAGGTAAGGGCTGGGCCTGCTTAGGAAACCACTGGTTTCAGAATCTCTCTAGAAATCAGTTGAAATCTGATAGCACATTTGTCCCTTCTGCCCTCAGCTCTCAAACATTTCTTCATGTGGAGACACAAATTAGCATATATTGCTGCATGACTACATGTGTTCTTCCTAAAAGTATCCATTGGCTACTTCCATTTGGGAGTTTACTCTTCTTTCCCTGTTCTGTCCACTCTCACACTCCCTCCAGCCACCCCCTAATAAGATGGCAACAGTTCTGGAGGGAAAGGGTTAGTTCTGGCAGTCGTGTCTCTAACAGCACCTAACAACACTGCATAAATGCTTGGAAAAATATGGAAGAAGCATTTACAGTAGCTGCATAGGAGACATTTATGGGCCTATTAAAAATTATTAGGCTTTACTTTTTCCGTGACAAAGCTGCTTACATAGAGTGCTCTTGACAACTTCATATCCAGAGTCTGCAAGAAATTTATTTTCACATTTTCTAAGTGCTGTACTTCCTTCACTGCTCATTTTTTGTTTGTTTTGCTGTTTAAAAGCAATTCCCTGAATCTTCTGATCTAGCAAGTCAGTTTAAAATATATATTACTCTGGAAACACTTTCAAATGGACAGCATGACTGCAGGGACTGTTGTAAGTAATGCTGTAGAGTGTTCCCAAGTGCCTGAAAGCCAAAATGTACATCACAGATCCAAGCATGCAATTGGGCACTGATCACTGGTTCTGGTTTCAATTGCTGGTACACTTTGACTGGACTCAGGGACCTTATTCACAATGGGAGTCTTTACATCTGACCGTGGCAAGCAGGGAGGGAGGACAAGGAAAACAACATTTTCATATCAGCTGTAATACCAGTTCTCACCCTTCCACCCTCTGACCCACCAAGAAACAGCAGGGTTTAGTGATGTCCTTCCACACTCATGATGGCCATGTCTCCCTCCTTTAGTATCCACATGTCAGCTCCCGATGGCTGTAAGGAGACATTGAAGGTCTCTCCCCTTACTACAAGATCATAATGTTAGATTTTTCTTCAGATGAATAAACAGATAAAGCCATTTGCAAACACAGTTTGCATTAGAATTCAGTAACAGGGAATCATGGCTGCTGATGGAATCATGAGCTGATGATACAGCTGGGCAGAGTGAAATTCAGGAGTAGTTCCATCTTTTCAGATGGAATTTCCAAAATTTTCAGAATTTTGAGCTGAAGTCATAGACTACTCCCCAGGTTTCATTTGTGTTTTCTTAGGGAAAAAAAAAAAAACAACACATAAAAAACATCAGTACAGAAAGACCTTTAGAATGAGCCTTTTTCTAATAACAAAGGCAGTCCTTTATATGATACAATGGTGGGGGGGGGAAAAAATCTTAAAAAAAAAAACAAGTCTATTTGGAATCTATCACTTGCTTCCATAAATCATTAAAAAAAAAAAAAAAAAACACACAGTACAGTTGCCAAAAGAAAGATTTTTTTTTGTTTGTTTGTTTCTGTTTCTGAGGAGGATACCAAAGCTCTATATTTGCTGTCGAGGCATTTGCAAAGATTTTAATCCATCACATCCCTCAAGTCTTCAGTGCTGGACGTGTACTCTAATCACAGGCTGCAGCTACAGTCACAGATTGTCAACCAATTAAACACAAGGCTGTACAGAAGCAATCAAAATTTCCATGATAAAATGGTGAGGTAAAATCTCAGTGGGAAATCACAATGAGAAAAAATGGCTTATTCAGGTTAATCTTAGTTACCCATATAATATTTTCAATATATCCCAGTGGTGTTTTTTACAGAAAAGATGAACATGACCTGAATGAGAGATGGATTTCAAACCCCTCTGAATCCATTCACAGGAAGAGGTAACAAAATTCCAAGTCAGTGGGCAAGACACAAAAGGATTTGAAGGCTTCCTTCAGACTTCCATCTCTGATACATGGCTCCTACTGTGCAATCAAACCTGCTAAGGCTATTTGGCAACACCAGCAAATCATCACTGACCAATAAAGCAATTAAAATTCAGCACTACCCCTATCATTATCTGCTGTTTACTATCAGCTAAAACAGGAAAGATGCTGCAAAAATAAATGCTGGAATACCCTACAGCAGTGGAGTTTGTAAGCAGAATGACAACAAATTTCAAGATATTTTGCTATTAAGTAGCTAGATGGGACCAATTCCTTCATTTTTATGGAGCTGAATAACACCTAAAACTGAATAAAATGGCACATCATTCTTTACTGCAACATCAATTGTTTCCAGTGTTAATCCTCTGGAAAAAAACTATTACCCTGAGATTATCCTATGTGAATCCAGTGTCGGGAGAAGTTCTTTTTTTTTTTTTTTCTAAATGCAAAGGAAAATAAACATCTCTAGAAATGTTCTCCTGTGTGTGGCAAATATGAGAACAAATTCTTTTATCCCTAATGAGCTACCTTGAAATGGTTTAATGTCAATGAAGAAACTGAGATGAATCAAAGGAATGATGATTTTTTTATGGGTATAAACACTTTGCAATCAGGCCTGAAGTCCACAGGCTGCATATACTTAATCCCAGGAAGCACACTAAGAAGATACAAGAGTGTATCACCTGCAAGTCTGCAATATATAAATCCACACTTGTATTACTTTTTTAAAAATTCTGACAATTAAGCTCAGAAGGCATAAAAGGATGGAAGTTACTCTGTGATATGTCCTAGGAAGGACACTGCATACAATGCCAGCACAGCTGTGAAACTGAGCACTGTGCTTACTGAATGCTGTCAGGGGCAAACACACACAAAGTCATGTTAGCGAAAGCAAGCAGTACCCACCATCAGAAACATTCACAGTAGCATTTTGAGATTTCCAAAAATTCTTACCAGAATATTGTCTGGAATTTCATAGAATGCAGAAAATCACGAAGGCAGAACTAGCTACCTTAATGGCAGAAATCAATCACCAAGTCTAAAGTAAACTTTAGAGAAATACAAGGCAAAGTGACACTCTGTGCTAACATTGTCCATATGCATGGACACTAAGAACACACAACAGCAAATACTAGCAACTGGTACTTAATAGCATCTTCAGATATGTTCAGCTTTATTTTTCACCCTGTCTGGAATGTATGCTCGGTTTTACCCACTTTTCTACACACATGCAGCAAGTGTTTTGACTGCATATGTTGGACCTTTCAATTCATTCTTTAAATTACAGTTTAGTTAAATTACAGTTAGTGTCACAATTGCTGTTTGTCTCAGCCAGCTAACAGTAAAAGAAAGAAAAGCAACAACTTCCAAGATTTCAGTATTCTGACAAGCACAAGTGGTGTCCTCACATTAGATTTCTGCAGTAGTGGCCAAATTATCCCAAACAATAATTATCCACAGTCAAAGCTGAAGCAGATCATAGAATTAAATGTTCCATTTCACTGAAGAATGTAGGTGGCTAAAAAAATCCCTCTGTGGATGAAAGTCATGAACTGTCCAGGAAAAAGAAAATAAGGGAAAACCAAACCACAATAGCCATGCAAGTAGCAACATAATCTACAGACAAAGATAGCACAGAAACATGAAACAGGACTAGAAAGTCTATACTACTTTTCCCCCATGTCATGGTGAATATGTGGTATTCCAGGTAAGCATTTCAGATGGGTGCACAAATACATTAACGTTTACATGGGTTTGGATTACTATTGAAGTTAAGCAACTGAAGTTCATTTTCAAAATATCCAACAGTCTAAGCCAAGGCCAAATGTGGTGAGACCTTGCAGATGGCAAACAGCAGCCCTGACCACCCAGCAGCTGGGTAACATCACTACAAACGTGCAAGTCTTGAGCAGAACCCACACACATCTTGAGAAGAATTTGTACAAACCTACAATGAAGGGACAGGAGGACAATGAGGCGATGCAGCCTTTTCTCTCTTTAAGCACTTCATGGTTTTCTCCCACACCATTTTTATCATAAACAACCCTTTTTTACCTATTCCCCACTGAGACAAATGTTCATAATCTAATACAGGACTTTGTGGGCAGCTTTTCTCCCACCCTTTATTTGCCACGTTACAACAGCAACTAAAGACATTAAGGGGAAGTTTGTCAAACATATTCTAGATCTTCCTTTTTCTTTCTGAATAATTATTCTTTGCAAAATATAGTATCAGATTAATATAGATATATCCCTAATAATTTACAGCAGGTAATTAGATCATGGGCACCTTCAGCAGCAGTACAATTATTTTTACATTGTCTGCAGCTAGTAGTCAAGAATAGCAGATAAGCTATTTCTAGACAACTCTAATAAGACTGTGGCTTTATCTGAGCCCAGAGATACTCTCTTTCCTCCAAAGTTGCATACAACTCAAGACCTGACAGATACCTGCATTAGAACCTCTTCATCATTCCAGTATTGAAAAATAAAGTCATTATAAAGGCAGCCAAGTGAGATTTGCAATGCCAGCATTTTAAAGTAACTTTTGAATACACTAAGAGCTTTGTCACTTACCCATGCCCTGAGTCTCTGAAGAACTAGCAAATAGAATTCTGCTGTCCTGAAGTCCAAGGTTGGAATCCCGTTGTTTGCCTTTGTCCATTATGTCCAGATCCTGAACTGGACCAGTTCAGAACCACTGCAGAGTTCCATCCTTTCCAGCTGCCCTCCCACATACAGGGCACCTTCCCTCCTCACCCTCCTGTTCTTCCTCTCCTAAATTCTACATCCATCTGTCGCAGCACATACTATGCAACTAATTTTGTTAACAACACCATCATAATAGCTGCCTAAATTGAAACAAAAAGCTACAATTATGGGATCTGACAAATTATAATACAGACAAACTTTTTAAAGCATTAAAAGAAAGTATCTAAAACTTCAGCTGGCTAATGATTGACACAGCCTGACACTGACCTCAGGGGGTGGCTATGGGGATACAATGGAAGTTACAGCTGCTGAGCCAGTTACTGGAGCACTTTGTACATAAAGTAGGAGAAGTAGAGAAGCATGTGAAAGAAAAAGTAAACTTCACCCTTTGTACATCTGAATAAGGCATTTATCATCAATATTTCCATGAAAGCAAACAGATGTCAGGCATGACATTGCAGTGCAGGATTGCTGAGCATAATCCGTGCAGGCTCATGAATATTCATGATTTGCAAAGGAAAACAGGGAAAATGGACTAAAAAGTAAAAGGACTACCATTCCTACTTCCTGTTCACTCACTCAACTTGCTTACTTCTGCAGTACACAAGCTGTTACAGCAGTTCAGCCATGCTTCTCTGGACTCCTGGGTAACTGTTGAGTTCACTATGCTCATCAGCTCACGATTTTTAAGGAAAACTTCCCTTCTCTCACATTTGTTCAGGTAATCCCCATGTTCTCTTCTAATTAGCTGTGTGGAAAAACAGACCTTTATCCTAATTAAAGGACAAGGAAAAGGACAAGGAAAAGAACATTTCCCATGCCTTATTTATAAATACTACTTTTGGCCATTATCACCTGGTTTCTAATAGTATGGCTACTCATGCAGCAAATTCTCACGTTCTGTAAATGTTTTTTTAATCTGAGTTTCTAAGCAGGGTCAAACTCAAAGCCATCCTGCTTTTCTTAGCACATAACTTTCAATCAAGACAATAAAAAGTAACAAGAAGAAATACCTCTGAGAACAGCTTTTGCCCACTTACATTCTGCTGGAATACTGAAGATTGAATGCTGACTCCCATACTCATAGGAAGTCAGAGAAACAAAGCAGCAAGTACTGCCAAGCACTGCTTGTCCAGAGGGCAGCCTGGTAAGCAGCTCCCAGTGTAGGTGAAGGGAGCTGAAACTGCACCTTCTGGTGTGGAAATGAGAACAGGAAGAGGTACAGACTCACTCTGTGCCACCTCTGGTTGAGGGACTGCACATCATACTTCTTGCGGGAAGTTTAGGAATCACAAATCCAAATACTTGACAGTGTGAAAGTCCTTTAGTGAAAATCAATTACTTTAGATTAATACCTCCTATTCAGTGATCATGTATGGGTTATAGTTACCTCTGTGAATCCCCAATTGCTTAATGAAGGCTCAAGGGACTGGGCCTTCCAGCTAGAGCTGCTCAAAGGCTACAGTTCCCAGTGCACAGAAAAATTAGCAATGAACTGGCTTGGGGATAAACCCTAGAAAATTAAAGTCTAGATAGGGGGGAAATGGGAAAGTGAAACAGGACACAGGCTCCAGTGGTTGCTCTGCTCACAGAGCAGGATTAGAGACTGCTAAAGTGCCAGGAGCTCCCATTGTGCTGCAGTGCCAGCTCCCCCAGAGCCTTGGATACATTTGTGCCACAATCCCTCTTGTCCCCAGCAGGCTCATGTGTGGCATCTCTTGGGCATAATTATTTACAGAAAAAAGAAACTGAAATTGCTGAACCTAAACCTTTCCAGAGCACAGTAATGTTACTCTTACTGCTTTATCTATTTAAAGTGATGTCAGGTTTTTGTCATTAATATTTGATTGATATTATTAAATGCTTACAAGAATTGCACAAACCATAAAAAGGTGTTACAGTAAAGCACCACAGGCAGAACTGCATTATCCTAAACCACAGGAGATGTTGGTTGACACGACCTTCCAGATCTTTAAAGCTCTCACAAAGTGTCAGGGCACCATTACATCATTGTCAGGACCTGACTTCTCAGTACACGTGGATTTAAAAGTAAGATTAAATGAAAAGACTAAAAGTGACAAAACAAAACAAAAATCACAAGACATTCACAGAATAACTAGAAGTACCATATGCATTCGTTGGTCAAAGTAAATTCAACACAGCATGCATTGAGGATTTACACATTTTAGCAGGACTTACTACAGAGAAAGGTTTGCACATAGGAACATACGGTTATAAATGAAAATTTCTTTTTTCTTCAAATTCAAAGCAAATAGATCTTGGATTACTGTAAAAAGTATGCATCCTTAGTATTCTGAAAACATAACTTACAAGAGCAATTGTGCTTTTAGAATCAAGGAGAAGATCTATGAAGAAATCACTGAATTTATGCAAGGCCTTGTACACAAACAGAATTAAAATGCATTGGTCATTCAGAGAACAAAATAAGTTGAAAACTGTGTTAGGAAACTAACACAGCCCGAAAAGCTCATTAGCAGCCTATCCCCATTAATGACCTAGAGGCAAATCCAAGCTGCCAGGATAACTGGCCACTGAGTCAGCTAATGAGCTCAGATACCTTTGATAGGGAAGCATTTCCCATAGTTTCATATCTGACACCTAAAATGGTCACCCCAGAATGAAAGGTTTGATGAGTAGAAGGTGTTCAAAATTTTATTAAACAGATGTGTGTAGGATACATCAGTTTTAACTCTCAGAACAGGAATAATCTTTACCTTGACTTACGTAGATGTTGAAGTGCTACCTGGACTTCAAGAAGGTTGAACCAACATTATATAATTTCTGTCTTTGGTGGGATTACTTTTCTACCCTGGGTATCTGCTGCAGTCTTTGCTTTCTAAAAAGTTTCAGATAAGTGTTTTGGAAAACATGTGAAGTGAGTTTAGTAAAGAAATACATTCTTTATGTATGGTAAAAATGCTCACAGCTTTTCTGTTGAGTTCAGTATACCTGTGACCTTTAGCAAGGGCTTAAATTTTGGCTACAAGTGATACTCTGGTTTCTGAGCAATTGCTTTGCCACTCAGAAATTCTTCCAAATGTGATCAAAATTATAAGCCTTGGATTCCTCAGTTTGTACCTTCATGGCATTCAAAATACATGAGAATAATGAAGATTCATGGTTACTGCATTTTCTAAATCAATACTACAATTTGAGTAATAATTTATCAAAATTGAATATAGAAACAGTGCATTGAATATTCACTCATTAGTGATTGGGATTAGAGCAGGACTGTAGGAATTTAAGACCAACTAATTGAGCCTCAAGTAGATCACTCTGCAAATAGTCCTGAAATATGCAACAGATCCTGCCCCCTGAATAATGAACAAAGGCTGCCAGAAATACTGGGAACTCAAGCCAACCTTATAGATTCTCATGTCTCCCAGAGGTTACAAAGCACAGGGTTCCCAAATGACAAGCTTCATACCCTTGGGTGTGACAACATTTCCCATTAAAAGAGAAAAATAGCTGTGGTAGTTCAAATAATTTTTGGAGTTCAGGATTAAAGCCTCTCTGCTCTCAGATATTCATGGTGTGTGCAGTGTCAATTGAAGCTTACACACACATCCTAGAGTGGAACTGATCTTCAGGCTACATAAAACCACCACAATATTGTCTATTATCATGAAGCCTGAGTCTGCTGCTATCTCCACAGCATAAACAGAATAAACACCTTTGTTATCATTGGATCAAAACTCTGGTTGTCAAGAACAGGACTAGGTTCTCCACTCCAGGTTCTCTACCACATGGATGGAAGTGAAGGACTGATAGAATTGTATGTATTTAAAATATTTTAAAATGTCAGCTTTAACAGTTACATGAAATGAAGATAAAAAGTCATGAAATCAAAGACTTTCCTATAAAAATCTATTCAGCAGACAAAGGAAGAAAAAGACAAGACACATTTCTAGGGCTGTTTCTTCATGGCCAGAAAAATGCAAAATCTGAGAGATTCTTTGTAGTGCATGTGAGAGACAGCATCTGCTGGAAAAGATCTTCCCTGGTAGGAAAGCAGTGAAAGTGTCTTTTAACAATTCTGGTCAAGAAGTGCTCTAGTTAGTTTTCAAGAAGGCCTTGATGATAGGTTAGATGAATAATTTTGGTTCTTTGTTAGGACTTGGATATCTGCCTACAATACATCTGTACCAGTGCACTATTAATTACTGAGTATAGGACAGATAGAACAGAACAAAACTTTTCTACACATCCTTTATGTTCAGATAATTACAAGCTCATGTAAATTATGACATATATTACAAAAGTAAACACTATTCTTCTTTTTGTTATTGCTTACTGCACATGTGCAGCATCCTGAGGAACTATAGGGAAGGGGTTGTTATGCCAGAGTCACCAAGTTAAAGAGGAAGCTACAGAATCTAAGATGACAAAGGTCTGACTAAACTTTTCATTGTGCATCTCTAGAGTTGTTACACAAATCAAGCAGCAACATCTAGATTCAGTCTACTTGTAGATAATTGATGGAGAAAAAGGCTGAGAGAGTAATAGGATGACACAAAGGCATCAAATTGTTCTGCAAGCTCTTTCCTTACTTTCCTTAGGATTAAGGCTTCCTGTCTGTCCAGACTGATGAACAGCAGAATGTAGAGCATCCTCTTTATTAAAAAAAAACAAACAAAAAAAAAGAAAAAAAACCCAAACAAACCCACTCCCCCCCCAAAAAAAAAGCCAACAAAAGGACAAACAAAAAAACAACAAACAAACAAAAAATCAAACAAAACAAAAGACCACACCAGTAGGTGTTATGTTATGTTCAGAGCTAAGGCACTTCTGCACACTGCCTGTGGTGATAGATTGTCTAAGTCCTGTGCTTCCATGTACGAGGTTTCTACCATTTTACATATCAGCATCTTTACTTGTTCCTTGCCCTACAGTCTTCTAGGTTTCCCTCGGAGAAAGACTATTTCGAAGGAATTCTACATGATTTTTTATGTTTTAAATAATTTATCATATTTGCTGCCACTGATTATCATCTTACCTTAAGGTTTGCTTCTTATTCTAAAATTGTGTACGCTAATGGCTTTATTGTTTATATAAGAGAACAAAATTAATGAATAACACATATGATATAATAGACCAGATGCTTGGTACAGAAGTATTAAAATCAGAAGATGAAGCAGCAAGAAAGCCAAGGTAGTTTTGAAACTGCTGTTTTATGACATTTTATCTGCTATATATTTGTGCGATAGAAACTGTTGCACAGCTCCCAGTACACAGTAATTGATGCAGTAAACTACTGGACTGGAAAATTGCTTCTGAAAACATTGACCTTTTGAACTCTATAAACCTAGAATGATGCAAGTTGCAATTTTGCTTCCTCAGGTCATGTACAACAAGTCAGTTGAGACATCAGCCTCAGAAAATGGAGGTGAACAAATTGCAGACAACTCTTAAGAGGAAAAGGTTGTTTAGAATTTCATCATCCCATACAAATTCCTCTGGACTCCAAGGCTTTTGATAGTAAACAGACAACACAATGAGGTGGCAACTGCACATCTTGGTGTTTCCCCATCACCCCAGAAGTATTAAATATATGTAGAGATAGATTTAACAGACATTAAAAAAAAACAGATTTTGGGTTTTTGGGTCGTCAGTCTGGAAACAATTTGATCTGTCTTGCTTCTGTGTGCTGACAGGTTGTGATGCTCTATTGCAGAATAACTAGTAATGCCCCTTCAAGGTGTGAAGTCGTTTTGTTTCCCCTTTGTACATACACTCTGCCAAGGAATTCTTTTGCATCCAAGGTTAAACCATAAAAGGCAATTCATTATTTGGCACAGATAGGAAATAGAAGCAGTAATATACATAATTTATGGATCTGTAAGATATTGCCCCACAGTAATGGATCTAACCCCTTGCCTTTAAAAGGCATTCATCTTCAGTGGACTTTCATTGGTAAAATCCATGAACTGACGACTGAGTGTAATTTAATGTTTGAATACATTTTTGCAATGATTAAATCTACCTTTATCATCTAGAAGATCATCAGGCTAAAATCCCTCTTTTCATGCCAAAGTTTGAAAATTGACTTGAGATATGGTTCCTAGTTTAGCTTCTGAACTGCCACTTTCAGTAATTAAAATTGATTGAAAATACTAATCAAAAGCTATAGTGGTTTGAGTTTTACTTTTTATTGGAGTCTCCCAATGTCATCAGTAAATACTGAACCTGCTCCTAGCAGAGGAGTTACTGAGGTGAACACACTTGGCCACTGTAACACCTTTGCCCTTTTCAACCACTAATTGCCTCAGAAGGCAATGACTGAGCCAGCATTGTCAGAGCACTAAGTTATCTTCTTGAGGTGTCTTTTAAGGTTTTGGAAAAATGCTATGGACCCACAATCAGATAAAGAAAAAAAAAAACCAACCAGACTGTATCACAGGAGTTGCATCTGATCCTCAAATCTGTGGTAAACTACAGGGTGCTTCAGATGACTCCAGCTCTTGGTATTAATTTTGGAATACTCAGATCACAGGATCAATAGCTCTCAGCAGAGTGTTACTACTATCTGAAAGAGAAGCTTTAAGATAGCTATTCATAAAGTATGGATTTCTGGTTCCAATCTTTATCTCTAGGAAGACCCTCAATGAGAAAGTACAAATCTGTTTTAACCTACATCCGACTCTTAATTCTAAAGTGGTCTTGAGAATATTGCACCTGGTGACAAATTTGTGATGGGAGCTTTTGATAGATGCTTGGCAAAAGTCTCTTTTATTTGTGCTAAGGCTATTTTACTACTATCAAAACCTTGCATTATCTCAACCAACCATAACCTGCTGAGTTGAAAAAGCCTTTCTATCTAAAGATAGAGGTATGCTCAGTGTGACGGGTCCCTGGAGTAGTAGAGGTAGAATGAAAAGATCCTATAAAGATAAGTATTTTAAGATACAGTTCATTCAAGTAGCTCAGCATGACAGGGTGTTCCCAATTTAGTACATGGGTTAAAACACTTGTTCACAGCCTTCTGATCTCAACTCCCCACCAAGTATTTAGCCTCCTAATATTTGTCATAGCATAGTTTTCTGGCCAGATGTCTGCTGCTTGTTAAGTTCAACATCTCTGCTAAACAGTTAGGACATTACTGCCTCATCACAGTGGTTACTTGTAGGTGTACATTTGCAGATTTCAGACTTCCTTTCATGCATATATTGTAACTTCTCTCCATGTTTGCTTAATCTGTAAGAAAAATGGCTCTTCAGACCATGCCACAGTGATGTGACTGGAACAGACAGGATTTGTTCATATTCTGTTCACGTTTTCTTCCAAATTCTACAGATAACTTCAAAATCCATCATGCAGAAGAATCACATATAAAAAATTTATGCTTATGTATGAAGTTATCAGAACTTACTTATGAATAGTTGCATAATAAAATAAAAATGTTCTGAACTTCTGCTAATTTATTTGAGGGAAAGCTGTGAATTAAACTGATTAATTTAATTGCTTTTGAGAAAGTGAATTGCATGTAAAATTAAGATGAAAAGACTCCAACCAACCTTTTGGATGAGGACATGAGAAAAAGGAAATTTCAAAAAAAAGACAGTTTACTCCTCTAATCTCCAACTTTACTCCAACTTTATCCTTATGTTAATGCTGCCTCTTAATTAGTGAATATAGCAGACAGTAGCCCAAAATTCAGTCTTTTGTGCTGTCAAGGTGATTCTGCCAATATATTCTCCATCTCTCAGCTGGTATACAATGTAAAGATGACACTGCTGCATTATCCCATGGCTGTCAGAGGGGCATCCAAGTTCTCACCAGTTCTTAAGGGCTGTCTGAGCCCATGAAAGGATCTCAGGACACCTATGGCTCCCCTGACATGAGTCCCACTACAGGCTGGTCACTGCCCAGCATCCCCTCAAGCCGAACAGAAACATCAGTGAGGCAGCAGACAGATAGTAAAGCTTTACAGTGAAATTAGATCATGATATTTGTTAAAAAAAATAATCTGTATTTGCTAGTATGCATGAGCAAGAGGCTAAGACCAGGAGAGTTCCCTCCACTGAATTAAGTTGATATAGAAGTGAATGGAAAAATGAGGCTAAGTAATATTATCATGTTATCAGCTAAGTTTCATAATCCTATTGCTTCATGGGTCATGACTACTTTTATTTTTTTCCCTAGGATGTAACAAGTTCTTTCAGCAGTAATTCGTCTTGCAAGTTTGTCCATAAAGCCAGGTTTAAATACAGCTTTTATAGATGAATGGTTACATGAATTTATTTTCCTTGAAGCAGACAGCAATACTTCATATCCTATCACCTCTGCCATGACTGTGTTAGCAGCTATACTGACGAGCAAGATAGGACACTAAGTCTGCATTTAACTCATAATGACTGCAGATTGCTGTAAGTGATTTGTGGAATGATACATGGATGAAGTATGCCGTGTTTCACCAGCAATCAGCTTCTAGTATACATACATAATGTCAAGTGAAGCATATATTTTAGTTAAAAATCATCAGGAAGGACTAACAAGAATTAAAAGTCAGCACACATAAGTACACCTATATCATCTTAAATTAAACGTTCTACTTAATAAATGTACAACATCAAGCAAATTTTAAGTAATCATTTTAAAGGGAAACTTAAATGCTCTTGTCCAACTCTTATTAAAGGTCATGTTTTCAAAGGATGATTGATTTGGACCTCTGTTTTCAAACAAAACCCAGGCTACAATATCAGTTGCTATTAAGGTATTTGACTGATATTATTGGGCTCACAGAAGCATAAAGAAATATACCACAGAGAGGCCTACACTATGTGGAAAAAAACACACAAAACAAAATAAAAATAAACTTGCTGATTATTGCTTCAGAATAATGGATCCCACAACAGTATATGATGAAACCAGTACAATTCCTGCAATCCAAAGGACATAAGCAAAGAATAGCTGAAATGTAAAATGCCACTTTGTAACATGGTAAAAAAAGAAAAAAGAGAGGAGAAAGTCAAAAGGTAGTTAACCCCAAACACCCTACACACAGGTATGATAAGCGTGAGCAATATTTGAAGCTAGCTTCTCCATAAAAGAGATTACAAAATATGTGCTAAGAACAAACTGCTCGTTCTCTAGAAGACAAGCCAAGTTTTGCTTAAAATGTCTTTCTCCTGTCTTGACATTTTTATCCTTCTTTTTCTCAATATAGAATTAACTTTTATAAGCTATTTATTCCAAAGCAGTATAGCAGGAGTACTCCTTTTTGTGAATGTTGCTATTTAGCTGATCCTATTGGGCAGAATGCCCAAAAAAAGGCAGGTGGGGTGCAGGGGTGCACTGTGAGGCAGTCACAATCCTAAGCTCAGAAGCGCACCCAACACAGCAGAGGTGGCAGAGCCCCACGCCTGGCTGCAGAGCCCCACATCTGGTTAAAGAGCCCCACATCTGGTTACAGAACCCCACATCTGGCTGCAGAGCCCCTGTCTCCCCAGGGTCTGTCTCCCAGCACAGGCACTGAGCCAGCATCCCCTCAGCTGGTGAGCCTGTTGGCACCCTGCTTTGTGGCTGCTATGGGAGAGGATGCTCAAAGTTTTTTTAAGTCACTTCTGACCTTTTTTTTTTTTAGGAAATCAGTCCGTTGTAACAGAAGAAAAAGCTACTTTCTTTTCTATTTTTGACACACCTATTCTATAGCATATGGCTTACACAGTAGGGAATCTTAGTATCTGTTATTCACTGCGGATTTACACTGGAAAAAGAAATTCCAATATTGTAAGGGTTGTTCTGCTATTTGACTGAATTGATGTAAAGTGTGGTTTAGAAGGAAATTATTTTAAATTGAGGGCAAGAAGCCAACTGAAGTCATAGCTACATTACATGCACATGCTGTAGACTGAAAACAACTTTAAGTATTATATAGACATGCAGCAGTTTAATTTAAAACAAACTTCTTGGGTAGGGTGATCCTAATCAGGTTTTCCTGTAGCATAAAGATTGGCTTTTTTCTCTAGTCTCTGGAAGAATGACCCAATGTGGATTTAAATTAAATGAAGCTGAATTCCACTGATGATAATATGTAGTTTTAATTATTCTTGTCTCCTCTCAAATGAACTCTGTAGGTTCTCAACCCTATTGTAATAATTTTCTTTAAATTGTAATTATAATTTAATAAGCCCAGTGGCATAGCAGCACTGCATAAAGCTGCCATGCAAAGTGTTGTAGCTCCAAATACACCCTTGGGTTTTCATTAATGGCATTTACAACTCGAGATTTTACATTTCAATGGAGGATAAGAAAATATATTCTCTCCACTTTTTTTTTTTTTAATACTCTTAAAAAAGACACATTCCAGAACTCAGACTTTGCCACATATGGAGTAGATTACTGCTCTTTTAGCAGGAAGCTTCAGTATTCTAGACTGCTGTCCAGAAAATTAATCTATTTCTGGAAATAAAGGTGTAGACAACAAACACCCTGGCAAGAAATTGTTAGAGCATATCATTTAACAGAAAGCAGGTAACAAGAAGCACCTGATGAAATAATAACCATGCATCATTTACACAGAAAATAATTCACAATTATATATTAAAAAACCCAAAACAATCCCGAACCAATCAGTCTTCATCTGCATTTTTTTTTCTCAAGAAAAGCATGGTGCTGTTCCTAAGGAGCTGTTACATCTGCTGTACATGTCATTAAAATTTCAAGGCATATTTTATTCTCATGTGCCCTTACATCCAGTTTAACTACACTAATGTGGCAATTCAAAAGGACCAAGATTAGCCTGCAGTTTTTACTCTCTTTTTTACAAGTTTTGGGAAGAAAAGGAATGTCACTTTGGTTTCTATGAGAGTTCCCACACTTCAGTTTCAACTGAAAGTAATTCAAGTAAATTACTATTGCCTGCCTATTTTGCAGGCAAAACTAAGGACTAATCATAAAAAATTCACTGTCTATAGAATTTTTAAAGAAATTATTACTTCTTTGCAGATAATGCACATGTTTATATTTATGCATATTCACTTTAACTTTTAATTTTTAAATCTCATTTGCATTTTAAAAAATTACACTGATTTTCTTTTGCAAATGTATCACTCTTAATTAATCCTAACAGATACCCAGATTTCTACATTTCTATTATCACTATTTAAAGTTGAGAAGACTTCCTTCTAATTGATCCAAATTACATATTCAAATTAGCCTTTTATGATCTTAAATTAACATACTGTAGATATTTAATTTGGTCCCTGAAAGTAATTTGGTTTAATATATTAATTAGTACAAATTCACAAATTATTAAACTATAATAAATTCCTTTATCTGAGTATACTTCTTCAAAGTAACTTGTAGCCCAATATGGTGTTTTAACAACAAAAAAACAGCTTAAGTGGAAAAATATGCTCGTCTGTCCACTTCAGGATTATATTCAAGCTGTCTTGGATGATTGCTTTTTTTGGAGGGTTGTTTTCTGAATAAAATTCACTCTTGCAAACAACTCTCAGTCTCAAAATAACCCATCTTGATTTCAACAAAACTTCTGCTTTGTAGCCAGCATTGAAGATAACTTTTACAAGACAGAATCATTCAAAAGCTTGAGAAGGGGAAGAAAAATCACTGAAGTGTACTATTCACAGTGGAAACTGAATATAGTATTTGAATTTCTCATTCCCACTTTAAAAACTGATTTTTTTTCTATGCAGTCTATATTAGAGAGTGGATGAAACATGAGGTTAAAAATTAATCCACTAGAAAACTGTCCAAAAGAACCACTATCAAATAAAAATCCACTTGGATCAAGTCCATCTTTGGTTAGTACTTGATTACAGCTCTTTCATTGTTTAATTCTGAAATTGTTTGAGCTGCCACAAAATTCTCTGAAGCCCCTTTGCAGACTCTTAGTCTGCTCACTAGTGAGAAGAGTCACTAAAATGGTCCTGAAAGATGGAAAGAACATGATCCTAATGAATAAACCATTTTCTCACCAATGAACAGCAATCATTTTGCAGGACATTAACCGAGCAGGCCAAGAAGATAAACAAGTGGCATTACAACATACACTGTCCCATCTCCCTGACAGATGCACATCTTCAGTCTTCTGTATTATCAGATCTCCATAAAATGTAACGTGACTTGCAGAGCAAAAGCTAGCTCAGAATGACTCTTCCCAAAAGGCACACCTTAAGCTTTTCTTAGCAAGTTCACATTAAGCATTTTTATTGTCTCATTACTCCTCAACTAAAGAGCAATTAAGAAATGGCTCTAATCTGACAGGCATTTAGACTACAATAGACTCTTTCGGTTGAAAGGCACCTACAGTGGTCACCTAGTCCAACTGTCTGACTCCAATCAGAGCTGCCCTGGTGAAAACATGGAATTAAGGGAATTGTCCAAAGCCCTTATTATAACCCTCAGGCACTTACATATACACAGATACACAGCAGCACTGAAAATACAGCATCCACAGTACAAATACGCTGCGTATTCTTACAAGAATGAAGCTTCTGGGAGTCAGCTGAGTAACAATCAGCCTTTTTAACCTTGAATTTTAGCATGTAGGTAGTATAAATTAATCTGCAGTAGGAAAGCTGACACTGCTTATAAAATTATACATGATGGCCATTTTATTTCTTATTAATCTGTGTTTTGAATTATATTTTCCCTTAGAAAATAAACTAAGATCTTTCTCTTTGGACTACTTTTGGATCTGGCATTGCTATGAAATACTACCCAATTCACATGTAAACAGTTATCCAAAGTCACTGCTGCTCCCTGAGACTGGAAGAGGCTGGAGGCAAGGAACCTCTTTTCCCTGTTTTCCTGATCCTGAGCCCAAGTGCTGCTCTGTTAATGTTTCCTGGATGCTGGGTTGGGAAATGAGAATCCTGCTTTATTCAGTGATATGTACTCACAGGCAATACTTGACTTTGAACATGGGTTTTAAAAAAGTTCCGAAAACCCAAGTGAGTTTTTTGTGTTTGTATCTTCACACATTTACTAAATATATAATGTTCTGCATCAATATAGTACAAAACCAAAACACTCAAGACATTAATTTCTTTAATTTTTAATACATTCCTGAGTGACAGGGATTGCAGCTGTTGCTGCCCTGCATGTGTAGCAGGGATCTGCAAGAGATGTCAACCTTGCTATAGTAGCTTAAAATAAGAGGGAGATGAATCTTCCTCTAGATGCATGCAAGCTGCATGTGGAATTTTGATACTGATCAAAATTTTTAAATTGCCAGATACCACAGATGCCATCTGAACTTCTCTAAGGGAAAATTTACCTTCAGACACCTGAAAAAAACAGCATTTTCACAGCACCTGATGTTACTGGAAGCTGTTCTGGTTTTCTAATTTCACAGGGCAATCCAGTATAAGTTGTTTATCAATACAGTTACACCAAAAGCAGCCCACAGTAAATGTCAAATAAACTCTGAATAGTGAATAAGCTAAAAATCAGCAGATGTAAACTGTTTTTTCCAAGCAAAACCTTTACCTCTTATTACTCAAACTGCCTCAAGGTCTGAATCTATTTTAAAGGTTCTGAGGAGGAAAATAGGTTGTCAGTATTTTGGCTGAATATAAGGGCTTACATATAACTATATATAAAATTTTTAAATTATCCAGTTCTGATACTTAAGTGTGTATCAGATGAACTTTGCTTGTTATTTACTATAACAGCATATATCCAAATTGATTTGTAATAAACCACTTCGTATCCTAATTCCCAAAACTTGGCAAAACCCCAGAACTGAGCAAAAGTCTCTCCTTGCATGTGCTTCAAGCTAGCTAATGAAGTTGTGCCTGATTTATACTGACAGCTCTGAGCATACAGAACAGTTCCATCAGTTTTTCTAAGGACTGCCAAATTAAGAAAAGCACCTTCTGCAAACCCTTACACATCATTTTACTCAAGCCATATTTACAGGAGGCTAATCTACTAGAATTAGCAATTTATTTGTGATTTCTCCTCTGAAAAATACAGCACCATGGAAAAATTCATAACTTATGTAACTTCATAAATAAACACAACTTTGCCAATTAGAAACTGCACTTGAGATCTTTAGGAGAGCTTTATTTAACTGCTTCAATGCTTCCAAGCCTCGAGCTGGCATCTTGGCACTGCTCTGATTTTACTCCATGCCCAGAGGGGGCTGATCTGAGGTGCTTTTGCTCTTCCCTCATCTCTGCCTCTTTTCCTCCCACACCTCTACACCCATTTTGTTGCCTTGTCCTGGGGTCTGACCGTCATCTGGGAGGTTGCGAGCTGCCTCAGGTAACAGAACACAGCTGAAAATAACCTTAGAAAAAAAGGTTTGGTTTTGTCTTGGGCAGTGACTGAGGCAAGGAAAGGGGTTCAGCTAGGGCTGAAGGAAAGAAAAACAAGGAAGCTGTTGGGAAGCACAGGGAGTTTCTCAGACCAGATGCAGTGCAGCTCCTGCTGCACAAGAGGCCTCTGTATGAGCTGCAGAATCCATCTCTCTGTTTGCCTAAGGAGCTGAACAGAGATTCTGTCCCTTCAGTTTATTAAACAAAAAGGCAGGGGGGGTAAAGAAAAGGGCCTTAATAGTTTATATACAAAATACACTTTTATCCCTATTGGTTTGATTTCATATAATTGCTTTTGATTTATTCAAGGTGATTTTTTTCTATTCTTATCATATGTCCTCTTCAGTCACAGATTTAATTAAGATTAGGAAAAGGAAAATGTACTGAGAATTAGTCAGATGTTTGAGACAACATCTGTAACAATTATTCATTCAGACCCAGCTGGAAAATATTATGCATATAACACATTTTGAGAGGAGTTAACAAATACCATTCAGTGATTTCTGATTTATGGAATACAATGTAATTTCACACTAGACAAATATCAAATGTGATTAATAATTAATTTTTTTTAATCTCTTGGGTTTCTTTTCTGGTCTTAGTTTGTGGAAGCCTCAGTTTGAGCAGAACACTTTGGATCAGCTGGCTAAGACATACTAATACATAAAACACATGTAATTTTCTTTGTTAATGGTGACTCCTCACCACAGGTTAAGATTGCCATTTACTTTAACATTCTCTACAGTTTTCTTTTTAACTGAATGTAAGCATGGGGCTGAAAAGAAAGAAACAGGATAAGAATTATCAAAGTTTTTGCAGGCAATGAGGGACACTGCACCTCTTGCACTGAGGATACAGCTGGATGAAGGCTTATCTGGGTGGAAGCATGCTTGGCCAGAGCAAGGTCCTTATAAATTAGGGATCCCTTGTACATAGATTCAGTACAGCCAGCCTCAGGAACATGGAGCACTGGTAAAGTACTATCCCTGTGGTCAGAGGCACTTAGAGACAGCATTTAGCTCACTGAAATACTGCTCTGACCACTAGGACTTCATATAGTCACACTTTTGCTCAGGGGGTTACTTTTTTCCCAACTTACATCATGAAATCATCATGATTCAGAGATTCGATTTAGATGAGAAAGAACAAAAGATAGCTACTGTTTGCAAGTGTGCTCAATTATGGCTGCAATAACTCTACATTATCATTCATTTTCACGTGGCTTTAAGTAAGGAGGCCTGGTCTATAAAACAGTAATCATGCAGTAAAATTGCCCCTTTCCAAGTTTGCCTTCAGAGCCCTGGTTTGTGGTGCAGCTTTTCCCTTCTTTGCAGAGGCTGAAAGCACTGGTGCTGCTGGAACTGGTGCTCAGCCTGGGAGAGCTCAGACTGGGAGGTAAAAAGCAGAGGCTGCACCCAGCAGCAACAGGAATAGGAAAAGGTTCAGGGCAGACACCTGGAGATTCTTCCACATCAACAGCACAGGGCAGAATATGCTGGCTTCACTGAAGAGCATCATGATAAACTTGATAAAGCTTTGGTTTTTGTCCTCTGAGATACACCTTCCCTCTGCTTTCTCCAGGAAGGAGATGGTATTTCCCTGTGAAGTGCTGAGAGCACTTGAGACCATTCCCACAAAGCCTCCAAAGTACAGATAATATCCTTGGGGTGGTTTCTAAGCTAGGAGAGGAAAGATCAATTATATTCCTCATCTCCTATTATCTTGTCTAATGCATTCACAACAGTGGCAAAGACAGACCACTGAAAAAGATCCTTTAACTCCTGTCACTTCTTATATTCTCCTCTGCTATAAGGCAGAGACAGAAATGTTGGTTCTAACATGGAGAAATGAAAGCCTCATAACACAAGATCAAGCATAGCCATAGAAGAGGAACAGGAAAGCAAGCAGAGGTTGATGCTGAAAGAAGAAATTAAAGAAAAACATTCAGAAGACGAGTGCATGCTGTCAGCAGGGAGTCCCTGTGATTCCCTGTCCTCACCTGTATGGAAGTAACACCCCAGGGACACCCTGGGCTATCATGTTCATGTGAAAACTCTTACGTCTCCATGTGAAAGGAAAGCAGCCAGCAGCCCTTCTATGCTGGGGAATTAAAAGTTACAACACACATTTGAGAGAGTTCCAAACCCACAAGTGAGTCAAAAGATATCCCAAAACACTTGACAGCTGATGGAAAAAGCTTAACCTCCAGCCAAGGCAGATTTGTTAACATGGGTTTTTAAGCATGATGATACCTCATGTGCATTACTAGCAGGTTAAAGACATTTAAATCCTTCTCAAAGTACCAAAGATAAATACTCTCAGGAAAAATAATTATTTAATCATTGCAGGCTGCTTAGCTGTACATTCAAATCTGAAAAATCAAGTTCTCACCACAGAATTTTATAAACATAGGGGAACACTCGGGAAACTGCCATGGAGAGAAATTCTCATTTTCACCAGAAGCTGAACATAGAATAAACCTTGTGCACTGGGCAGCACTGAGCTGTTCTCCTGGGAAAGAGCTGTTCTCATAAGTAATTTAAAGCTTAATCATTTATTCTTTATCTAGAATGCTCTGCAATAACTTTGTAGACATGAACTACAAAAAGGTTTTTTTATCTAAATATATACACAAAGAAAAATTGTCTCCAAACCCTGTATGGCAAAAAAATTCCCCACTGTGAATGACAGGGGTTTCAGGAATAGGTTTTTTTCCTAGGCAGAAATTTCAAATTGGGAAATGTTAAATTTTCAGTGAAGAATTTGAAATAGAGGCCTGGCACTATGTTCCCTGTAACATTCCTGTGGGGCACAACAGAATCACCTGCCCATTGCACAGGTGGGAGCGCAGGTCCAGAAATAAAGAAATTTAAAAATTCAAACAGACCTCTAAAGAAATAGATGCTTTTGAGAATTGCACCAATGTCCATCTGTATTATAAAGAAGCTTAATACTATCTATATTTGGAATATAAATAGCTTTTCCTGTGTTCCCCCATGAAATCTGGAGATTAGCAGGTGCCTAGATCATTTCTCCCAAGGCAATGCTTTAAAGCCACAGCCTTAGTCTTGACAAACAGCAAAAAAGCAGGAGTCTATAATTAAAAGTATTTAATTTAAAGTATCAAACCTAAATCTGCAGCCTTCAAGATTGCAGCAAATCCATACACTCTGTGGCTAGACCACAGAATTTAATACATAGCAAATGCTGAATGCTAGATTAACACAAATATTTTTGTATTATCATCCTCCAAAGAAGCATTATATATATTTATATATATATATATATATATGAAATGCATAAATTAAGAGATGCTTATTCCGCAGTTCACTAGTAACAGTTCAGTATCAAAGACAACATTCTGTAGAAGAAAAAGTCTCTATCTTGGGGAAGGTTATTTCTCTGTATCAGAGTGCTATGTAGTGCTCAATCCCCCCCAGCAATATTAATAAACAGTACTGGTAATACTGCAGAAAAATGTTACACCTTCACATATGGAAGTGTGGCAGTTTGTTAAGGTATCAAGGGCTCTGTACTCTTCAGAAAGAGAAAAGCAACGTGAAAATTCAGACATGAGATGGAAACATCTGAAAAAATCTGGATGAGAACAGCAATTTTTTGGGAACAGATGGATGAACAGAACAAAAGGTATAAGCAGAGTCTTTAGATACCTAAGACTCTGCTGAGTAAATGCAGGAGCCTTTCATATTTCTGCCAGTGCTGGGAATATAATTAGTAAAAGTGTTTCACAAATATTTAGGCAAGTTAAGAATCACATCCTTTTGTAATGGCTTTTCATCCACACTTGCCTGATAATTTATTTGTTTGCAGTCCCCAGTTCAATCCAGTGTAGTATTTTGTACATAGAAGGAGATAGATTAAAAGACTGAGTGACAGAACAGCTCAATAAAGACTAATGAAGGGGAGACAATCTCATCGGTGGGCAGACACATTTTGTAACATTTTTGAGGATGTAATTCATACTTACTTGTAGGGGCAGATCCTGAGCTTGTTAAACTCCAATTACATAAGCAGAGATGCATCCCTGAGATTCATCTCTTGTTCAATCTGTACTTTTTTTTCCAGGCTCCCGTGCTGTTCAGTAATCTCACAGCTCAGAAGTCTGACAGATCACAGTTTGATGCCTGACATCAACTTATCAGCAATGAACAAAACAAACCAGTGTATAGCTCAAGTGTTGTCTTACACCAGTGCCTCTGAAATGTATCATCTCCTTTATCTGCCAAAACAATACTGCCCCATAACCAGTGAGGCTTCTTTAATAGTGTCTAGAAATTTTTGTTTGCAATGACAGTCGCATTTGCAGATAAATTGCATTACATCCCTCTTTAGTAACTGAAGAGTTAATACAGTATTGAGTGCCACAGACTCAATGAGAATGTCACACAATAGAAAATTCCCAAGAAAAACTGTATTTCTCTTCCTATTCCTACTGTTATAGTTTTTAAATGCCCCTTCTCAATTCTCCTGGAGAGGTTATGGTTATTTTTGCTTCCAGATTAAATTGCTGCAATTATTTACAAGAAATGTAAACCACCACATCCCCACTGTTTATGGCACTTTCCCTTGAGAGAGCTGCTTTTTCAGCAAGCTACAACTACTGCTTCAAAGCCTCTCCTGGGCAGGGACAGGTACACCCTGCCCTGCTCATGTCACACCCTAGAGAGGCTCCAGTACTGCCCGGGTTCAACAGCAGAGAAGGCACATGAGCAGCTGCAGCATCACATTTAACAGACCCACAGACCACAAGCTCATTTCGTCTTCATCTTTTCTGTTACATGAACTCCTTTGAGAGCTCACTGTTCCAAGTTCAAATTAGTTCTCAGTCAAGCTCTATGAAATAATCTCGGGCACTTCTCAAACCGTTTTGTCAATGCCATGTTTTTTGGATTATCCACATGATAAACTCCACTGCTTTTTGCATATTTTCTATTAATCTGGTTTCAATGGCTGAAGATCTTCCTGCAGCATACGAATGCCAAAATGCTGTTCTAAGCTCAGGAACCACGTGTCCAATACAAATACCTTTTCTGAGGATTTGCAAAAACCTCTTTCTCTACACAATATTTTCCACAGCCAGCCTATGGTTTCAGAGGAAATACTTCTCTTCGTCCAAGTAAAATGTCATATTTTATGATCTTCTGCAGAAGTCCTTTGACATCTCTTTGGTTTATATTTTGGCTGAAGGCCTAGATTCAGAATAAAGCCTTGCAGGTAAACCACCATAGCAAACACAACAGGAAAAGAGAAAATGTGTTTCAAGGAAGTGGCAGCCCAAGCAGCTGAACTCGTTAGTAGTTAAAACTTCTGTGGAAGTCTCAGCTGCAACTCTCCCAGGACAGCACAGAAACAGGAGGGTGTTACAACACCTATGAGATTACCAAGGTTATGGACTGAAGCAAAGTAAAATTTCACTAACCTCATTTAAAAAAAGACTCTAGGATTATGTTTATGTTAATACTGAATTTCATACACAATAACCTCCTAATATCATATTTATAACATTTGTAGGAAACATATAAAGGGGAGATGAATATGACATAAACAGGGGGAAAAAAAAAAAAAAAAAAAAAAAAAAGGTGTAACATGAATAGATCCAGGAGAACAGACACAGCATGCAAACCAATCAAGCATATCACCCATATGATGAAGGCAGTGAGAAATGAAGGCTGCAGCCACTGGCCAGAAGTATAACCATGTATCTGCTTTTCCTAACAAATCTAAAAATCTCTTAATTCTGATTGACACTTCTATCACACACAAAAAGGTGCATATTTCTGCAGCACAGTAAATACTAGACAGCAGGGGGGAAATGGAACAGACAGCTATTAAAAGATTCCTTGGAACCATCATAAATAACCATTTTCACTTTTGGCTTAAAATTTCTCCAGCTCTACTATCAAAAATGATTTATCTTCTTTCATTTTTCACATTATCTGTAAATAGGTTATTCCCACTAGCATTGCTGTAAGAAACATTTGTCAGAGCTGTAAGAGAAGGCAGCCTGGCTAATTTCTGGATCCAGAAACCAAGATGAATAGTCTTCTGCACCCTGCAAACACCCCTTAACATCAGCCACATCCTTTCATCTGAATTAAAATAGCATTTTGCAATCCAATAGGTACTTCTACCAATTTTTTCTCTTTATATTCAAATATTTAGGATGATACATGCCACTACATTTGTGCCTAATTATGGTGTAAGATTGCAGAAAAGCAAGTTATTTTAACAAGTACTGTGAAGTATTGAAGTATGTGGAAATAATATTAAAATGAAGCATTAATATTAAATTTTTTTCAGCTATTCATTTAGCTGGATTAACCTCCTCCTTCTTAGTTCTGTATAGACATATTTTTTAGGGCTTTCTTATCTACCTAGATTATAAACTTGCTCTCTTTCAGTTGGATGTTACTTTCAGTTGGAGTTATTTCACCACCATGTATCACTAGGCATTACATGTTGATGAAAAAAGACATTATATGTGAGATATGAACACTGAATTAAGTAATAAGGAATAAAGAATCTTGGAGATATTAGTACTGATAAGGATCCTGCTTAGCAGTCTTTTTAAAAAGCTAAAATTGTTCAGTAACTGATCATCTGCTGATCATCAAACCTTCCTACAGCTCTTAAAAACCAGATAGTAAGAAGTGATTAAAATGAACCTTTTTTAAGGCTCAACCTATTACTAATTGGTCACAATCATCCTGCAGAACTTCATTTGAAGTGACAACAGTAGAACAGAAATTATAATGCTACTTAAATAACCTAAAAGAATTTTGCTACTAAAAAACTGAATCATTTCTTTAATATTAAACAGTACATTTACTCTGTAAATGATGAGCCAGTATCTCAGCAGAAAGCAGTGTTAGCCAGCCAAGACTTTTACTTATTAAAAAAAAGAACAGAAATCTCTGCAAGCTGAATCCCCCTGTCCTTTCTCCTACAAAGCTCTCTTTGAGTTCAATGGAAAATTTGCCTATTAAAGAATGTTGAACTCTGACCTCTGGACTCACACAGCACAAATCATACTTGGTTTTGAAAATAACTTCCCATTTTATGTCTGGCAACACTTCAAAGCAGGAGAAACACAACATCCTTTTTCTATTATAATCTCCTTGAGTTCAGAATACCCAAAAAGTTACAACTTAGACTAGTCTGGCAAACCACTTCAGCCTCCTGATTGGCCCTTACTGTTACTGCCTACCTATTTCTTCTTTTAGGATATATGAGAATAATGAAGACCATGAGTTTATTTAATCTAGTGAGAGTGAACCAGCATTTTTCATTAGGCACATCATGCACAGTAAAAAGCAATACTGTCAATAAGTTGAATGTCCTTATTCAAACTGCAGCAACTGTGATGAACAAGGAGAGAATACAAACAGACTGCTTTTATGATCCTGAGTATTTTAGGTGGGCAATGTCTAAAGCTAGAGTGACAAATGCTCAAAGTAAAAAAAAAAAAATATAGCAGTAATCTGCAGACAGAAGAGATCTAGTAGTCAGTATTCACAAAAAAATATATATTTTTATGGTACAATTTAGTATAGGATTCGACCCAATACCATAGAGATTGTCGCCTGCAGGTCAGAAAGCAGAACCTGGATGACAAACAGCTCCAGACATCAGCATTTCACTAGATTTGCAGTGCTAAAGTCAGTATCATGTACAGGAATTATGCCACTGGGATGGACTTTGCATTACTCTTGTACCCGACAGCAAGACCAGTTCCCTTTCAAGGCATCCTCAGCCCCATCTACCCATTATCCATGCTCTGCTACTTTCACAGCTCTTCAGACTACACATCCTCATGGATGGTGGGCAGCAGTCTTCAGGGAACAATTCTGTACTGCTCAAGTCACTCAGGGAAGAGTAAACATAGGCATGCTTCAAACACCATTTGACAAGGTAAAGACCTTTTGTATTAAGTAAATCTGCTCACCTCAGTAAAACCTGTTTCAGAAGGCTGGGGACAGATGATTTTTCTGAACAAGGAAACAGCAGCTGTAGCTGAAGAGCTGGGTCAAGAGGTTTTGGCAAGGAAGTATTTGGTATAATGTCTGAGAAGGAAGGTAGAATCTACAATGTTTGAGAAGCTCCATCACTCAGCATTTGATTCTGCTGTGACACTGAACATGCATTGGAGCTGCTAAGGATACTGGGCTTCTGTGTGACTCTGAATTCCCATTTCATTCTTACGAATAACTTGTTTAGAAATACTGCTTTTGAACACCAGTCACACTTTCCTATTGCTTTTGTCTACTAGTTTTCTCTATTCATTAAAATAAGACTCTGCAACACTTGACCATGACAACATCCAGATGACTATAGATTCATTATTCAGAAACATTAACTTTAATTCCAATTAAACAGCCATTCTATTTTCTCATTCAATTCATGTCTTTGGTCTGTTTTTTTTTTTCCTAACAAATAAATTTTCATTTTAAATCAGTCTTCTACTCCATATCTAATTTTATAGCTTTGAAACACTTTTCCATGGTCTCAATCTATTTTTATCAAAATAATAACTTTTACTTAACATGATATGATAGAACAATTTAACAACTCATTCTCTCCTCACTGTTAGTTATAGATGATTAATCTCAGTCCTATTAGATCTGAAGAGTCCCTGAGCTCATCAGTCAGTCCTTTCTCAACACCTAGACTAGAGCTGGGAATATATGAAATAAATGCTTGAAACAAGATAAAGGCTGGGCAGAACATTTTACACTTCAAATCTGAGTAGTTCACTTTCAGTTTAGAGAAAGATCAAGTACAGACCAAGTCAGAGCAGTCTCCTGTCTTGCCTGGAGATCCCTTCTGAGCTACCAGATCAGGACAGGCATTTTACAGTAAAGTAACAGCATTGCCCCCACAGGTGGAGGGGGTTTGTGTAACTCTTTTGCATCTCAGCATACAGGTGTGATTTTACTCCTTAGATGAAAAAATACTTCCTACTCTGTCAGGCAAGGTGGTTCAGGAAGGGTGAAATAGGTCTTTGCCTCTCTCATTCATAAATTTGGTCTTTCTCCAAAAATCACCACCCTCATATTAGAGAATTCCTTCAGAAAATACAGTAGACTCAACCTTGGCACCACTCCCTTGGCAGGCGTGTGGTACCCTGACAGCTTTTCTTCAGATCCCTCCATTTGATCCTACAGAGCAGCACTGGGGCTGCAGCCCCATTAGGGTTCTCCTGGTGTGGGCAACCTTCCTGGGAAGGGCACGGAGCCCCAGGAGCACAGGCTGCAGGGCACTGCTCTGCTGGCACACCCACCCACAGAACTTGACAAAAAAAGGAAAGCCTTTGCCGGA
This sequence comes from Calypte anna, assembly GCF_003957555.1. Classification (NCBI taxonomy): domain Eukaryota; kingdom Metazoa; phylum Chordata; class Aves; order Apodiformes; family Trochilidae; genus Calypte; species Calypte anna. The sequence continues at coordinate 8,062,869 of NC_044257.1, read as the reverse complement.
AGCATTGGCAAAAATTCAAAAGCAAGTTTGTGTTGTTTTCAGATACACTCATGACCTTTTCTACTTCCTCCCTGCAGCTATTTGAGACCTTGTGCAAAATCCTCTGAAAAAAACGAACTTCAGTTCAAAGAATGCCCTTAAATGTCAACTTCTAACAATAGAACAACTTATAATTCATTAGGGCTAAATTACTGTGTGAGAAATACAAGGAAGATACAAACATGGTATCATGTAAGTTGTGCTCACAATGCAGTGAGTTGTAATGCTTCAAGGAACAACACCAAAATTAGAATAACGTGAAAAACATACTTTCTGGAATAAAAGTATACAAAATTTTAGAAACATTCTACTTTTTCCTGCATCTGACAGCACTGTGATCTGACACCTTCTAGAGGAAACAAGATTGTTATTTTATTTTGCGAATAAAAAAAACCGTAGAGTTTTGTTTTGAACTTGAATTACCTGTGATAGCATTGGTGTGTATATATATGTATATACATAGGAAATAAGGTTACCTCAATACCCTACTTTACTTGCATATCTAATTACATAAGAAATTAAATTCTGTTGAAGTCAGTGATATTTTTTATGGATTAGTTGTTTAGAAGACTAGACTTACTTTAAAAGCAAAAAGGGGGATGGGAGATTAGGAGACAGGGGGACACAACAACACTTAAATTTGAGTGCATTCAAAATGCAGAAGTTTTGAACTCTGTCAAGAACAACTTAACATGTTCAAGACCCTGATTTTGGAGACCTATTTGTCTCTTGGCATCTAGCAAGCAAATCTGGTTTTGAAAATAAAACTGTCAGCTTGACATTTTTGACAACGCTACTCTGACTCCTTTCAGCACTTTATTCCTCTCCATCCTTTCAGAGAGTTCATAACATTAAAATCCAAGGAGAGAACAGAGACTTCAGTAACTGATAATACATTCACAAAATGGCACAACACAATACCTCAAACCAACTAACTATGCCAGGATTGTCAGGCAAGTAGCCTATAAATCATGCAGACTTCTTGCTGCATCTGTTCAGCAGACATGAAATGTAATGCATTGCTCAAAGAACACTTAGCAGAGTCTTAACAGGTCTGTAAGACTAAAGGCATTATTTTCACTCCCAGGTTCTCTCTCAGTTTCTTGGGTTTTGTTACAATAGTTAAAATTATTTAAGATTGAAACAATTAATCTCTGTTCTTAACAAAATATTCAGAGGATGAAAAGGCTTGTCACAGGATCACAGACAAATCTGCTAAATCTTCACGCCAGCTCCAGAAACCAAGCACCCTCAGGACATGGAGGGTTCCTTGAAAAGGAAGCTCCTAATTTCTTTGGGTGCTGAGTATTACTTGTAAGTCACTTCTGAAGAAACATTCTGATGTCAATTTACACCACACCAAAAGTCTTACATTTAGAATACTATTTGCTCCCTAAAGATAACAGGTTTTCACTTCTCACATTGCACAGAAATATTGAGACATAATAAAAATTACTTCCAAATGCTGTGACCTGTAAAAGCTTTGTTTCTCAAATGGTTTCTGCATTATTATCTACTGTATAAAACCACTCAGTCAACTATGGAAATAGTACAAGTGAACTGTTGCCAGGATCCAGTTTTAGTGAGGAAAACAAGGCAGGATAAGCATATTTAAACATAAATAAACACATACAATAATAACAATAAATAAACACATTACAAAAGAATGGACATTTGGTGACCTCAAGCTTTTATGTTATAAATAACAAAACCCAATAATGTGCTGCATGATTAATTAAAAATACACTGTTCAGAGTGAATAAAAAACAATGTGCTACAGCCTATTAAATGAAATTATGATCCTGACTTGTAATTGCTTTATAGACCACTGAATTAGAAAGTGGGGAGAAAAGATTTATCACTGGAGACATTTGAGATCATTAGTAGACGTTTAATTATTGAAAGGCTTTATCTCTGAAGTCTAGGTCTGTTTCTGTATTTACGTGTGCTTCTATTTTTTTTCCCTAAATTATTAAGAACAGCCATCACTAATTCCCCCATCCCCACTTGAACCCCCTTCAAATATTTTATGTACTCTTAACCACCCTGATGAGATGAATGTAATCCTCTACAGTCTCAATTCAGGACAGCATGCAATTCTAGGTCTCATATGTATTTACTTGATATACATCAAATATATGGAACTTCAGCATACACCTCAATGGGACTTAATTGTCCTCTCACAAGATTGGTAAATCAGATTATTAAAAATCAATCAATAAATAAATAGCTCCTGAAACCATCATACAGTATTGATAACACAGAAATTACTATTTGTATTTGGAACTTAGTTATTTCTATTTTTATGCAATATGAACATTCAGTAGTATTTGTAAATGTTACTATCCACCAAATAGTACAGCAGCAAAATTTTTCAGTCTAAGGAAATGCTGCACTTCCTAGAAGATCAGTAAAGGCCTTTGTGGTTGGGCAATCATTCAGTCGATGAACTCATTTTGTAGCCAAAGCCATTAGGACAACATCAAATGGGTTTTCAGGAAAGCACATTACTTAATTATAAAGCAATTTAAAACAAACCAAAAGGATAATATTTTATTTATTCTAGCTGTTTATAGATATTATAATGCTGTGCTTCCCTAATGTGCTGTCTTGTCTGGGGTACACTATTAGGTTTTACAGGCATTGCAGTAACCTGGGGCTTAGACTTCTTGCTTTCTTTTTAAGCAATTTTACCAACAAAAACTGGTGAAAGTTTTATGCTTCTGTCTGCTCGTGTTGACATCAACAACCCTTCATTGTGTACAATAAAAAGGTCACAACAATTTGGGAACAGCAGGAAATAAGTTTCACACCAGCTTTCCCCAGCTGGAGAAACTCCTTGTTTGAATTTAGGGTGCAGCACTCAGTACAAACCTTTCTTAAAAACACCAGACATGACAACCTTTGCAATTGGTTGCACTGTTTCTTTCTGCTGTCTTCTCCGTCCCATTTGCTTTCCTTGCTTTCTTATGACACCTTTAAGATCAAAAGTTCCTTGGGACAGAATTATCACTCATTCCATGTTTTCTGGCTGCATGGAAAGGTGGGGCTCAATCTGCAGTGACAGTGTAAGTGCTAACTACATTATAAAACCAGACATAACCCCATTACAAACTGGATTTGTCTGTTATTTCACAATCTGAACACAGCAGAAAACACCTTTACGTTTTGCATTTTATAAGAAACCAACTTCAGTGGAGTCCTGGAATAAAATTGGGGCTCCTATGCTCAGGCTTAAAACTACAATCATTTCTACTGACTTCTGCCACTGTTCTGGCTTGCTCCTAGGGTCCTGCTTTAATGTGTACAGATACCAGTTCAAATGACATATGATTGCTGATTGCATCTTAAGCTGTTAAATCTCACCAGGCAGAAATAGCTATTTATTTCTTGTCACTGCATTTCCTGTGCAACATGAAGCCTTTCCTTATTCACAGGCTTTCATTATACTCATCAAAAGGTTTATTCTTATCACAGACAAGACCAAGCATATCTAAAGAGATCATAGACACTGCAGTAGATTCACTACAAGTAACGTTTGACATATTCATCTCTCGTGTATCACGTATTGCTAGTGGAGAGCTGATAGTTTCTTTCTTTAATGTTAAGATTCTCCAGGCAAACAACTTTCTGCCTCAGGCACTTAATTAAACTAGAAAAACCTCCAACATGTCCTCAGTCTGCAATGGCCATTAAATGTTTCATCTTATCTTTCCTGAAGTCTTTTTCATAAAAAGAACTACCAACTCTTGCTTGGCATTTCCCATTGCTTCCTAAAAATAGCTATCCCAGATCCAGCATCTATTATGCAGGTTCTAGTAAAGTCATCCATGGCCAACAGTTTTTCATTTTGTTTTATTTCAAAAAGGATTTAAGTTTATTAATAATTGGGGAACATGGGAAACTTGGGGATCTCTGAATTAAACCAAGCTACTCTGAGCTACTGGGACACTGTACCTGCTCCTATTGCTTAAGCTTCCCAGTGCACAGGTCTTTAGCCACTGATGTCTACTGCAGCAATCTGTGGTTTTAGCAGAAGGGAAAATGTACAAGGCTGTTTATAAAGGAATGTGCTTGATGATCTAGCTTTCATTACAGGAAGATAATTTTTCCAAGTTAATCATAGAAGAGAAGATTCATACAGCTTGTTACTATAGCAACAGATGGAGAATAGCTCATATTCCTCACCCAGGTAGTGCTACTCCTCTGATGGTGAAGGTTAGCTCCCAGCCTAGGTTCTTCACTTGGAGGTGAGGAAGAAACACCAGAGATGTTTTTTTGCTCTGATCAGCCCATCAGGCCTGGGCACAACAGGGTGTGGGCAGTGGCATTTTCCCCCACTTCCTTTCTGCTTTCCCCACTGGAATGACTTGAACTGGCTTCCCTTCCTCTGGAGTTTTTACGAGGTGCATATACATTATTATGTCTGGCCATTGCCAGTCATTGATCAGCACTGATTTAGCAGGTATGAAGCAAACCTGGCACAGCTTAGTATCTGCAGCAGACAAAGGTCATCTTTTCAATTATAATCCTCATTATTTACTCTGATTAAATGAATTTGTTAATAACGCCAAAGCTCAAGTTGTTTAACATAACTAATTAAGCAAGTAACAGATTATTCCATCCATTAGCAATGCATTGCTTCTCAGGCTTCTGGTGTTTTACATTGTAACTGTTTCTATAAAGGACTTTTAGCAAGTACAAGAAAAGCAGAGGAATTACAGTGTCCAGCAGCATCTCAGACATCTGTCATTGAAGGTAAAAACACGGTACAGGATGTGGACATGCAGCCAAAGCCAAAGCAGTATTTTTCTTTCCCACAAAAAACAAAACACAAGTTACTAATGGCATGATGACAAAACAGCAGTTGTTTTGAAATGCTCATCATGTTCAGCAAAGAGATGGAAAGGAGATCAAAATGTTTTACATAGGGAATGTAAGATGCAATTCCTACTGCCCTCTCCTATTGTTTTTGCCATACAGATACTTCAGTTTGCAGCCTCAAAAGATGTTTAATTCCCTGTGACTCTAAATAGTGGTATAGTATTTGTTGCACAAAGGAACGAAGTCAGTTTTTTGTTGTTTTGATAATATGGATTAGTTAGTATACAAAAGCCTCAATACCCTCAAGCTGGGTGAATTCAAGGCCCACAGAAACTGATTCCTACTGAAACCAGGAATTGAGGCCAGACCCTGCCCTTCTCCCCACTCTGGCCTGAGGGACACAAGGGAGACAAGACATCCCAGGTGCTTGGAGCATTGCTGTTCAGAGCAGCACAGCTGACAGCACAAGGAAGAGCTGGGGGCAGCTGCTCCTCGTGGCACAGCTCCAACCAGTGAGGCAGATTTGGGCAGGCTGAGCAAGCCCACTGCAGCTGCCTGCCTCCTGGATAGGGAACTGGCAGAACTGCTGGCAGGAGATGCTGCTTGCTAAGTAGCGTGACAAAGTATTTTATTTAAGTGTTTCAGAACTACTAGGCCAGCCTTAGAAAACAGACTGTGAGCTCTTCAGGGCAGGGACCATCTGTCTGTTCTCTACGTAGGATGGAGGGGTCTTACTTTTTCACTGAGTTATTAAGGTACTGCTGCAATAAACTCAGGTAAGTAAACATAAACATCATACATTGAGGACTTGAAAACTGCAAAAAAAAAAAATGTATGACTCTTCACTGCAGAGTACCAGGCAGGCAGGGACTAGTTCCCACCAATGCAGGGCATTGATCTGCACAGCACACTCTGATCCCCAAATGCAGCTTACTGTGCTGCTGCTTTCACACCCTGCCCACTGACAAGAATCCTTCAGGTCTGCACCATGCTGTCAGTTTTGGTATTTACTTATTTTTTATGTATGGAAATAGAAAATACACAAAACAGTAAGACCCTCCTCTCTCCCAGAGTATACATAAGGCATGAAACCTCTGTGTTATTTTCTAATAAGATTAAAGATATACTCTGATTATTTATGTCCCTTGATATTACAGATGGGACTATTTGAAGCTGCTGGGTTTCAAGCTGTATGGGCAGAAGAATCAAATAAAATAGATGGAAGAACATTCCATTAATCCAAGTCATCTAGAACAGACTCTGCCTGGCTGGAGGCACATCTCTCCTGCTTGCAGCTTCACATGCAGTGTTCTGTAAATTGGTTCGAGAAGCTCTAAAAGACTGGACATTAAATGTCAGTTAGCTGACAGATAGCAAAGGGCTCAGATCTTGCTGCACTTCCTATGAAAGCTGTCAAATTAGGCAAAAGTAGAGACTGGCTTCTATTTAGTGAAGGCAATAAACTGGACAAGTGGAGATAGAGGCTGGAGGAAATTAATTAATTCATACTTGACTAGTGAGGGCATTTACTTTATTTGTTACAAAATACCATTGTGGAGGGACAGGTAAATTAACCTCTTATTGTTTACAAAAAACATAGAGATTAATAAAATCCCATCTTCCATATGGTGAAGTTTACTAGGAGTGGTAAGAAATAAAACCCAGATCTTTCTTGTTTTCCCAGTTTTATCTATTTCTAAAGCAAGTTCTGGGAGGTATAAGACAGGCAAACGAACACGGGTTTTTTCCCCCAAATATGACTGGTCATATTTTATAGAAATGGTTGAACTCAAGGAAATTAAGATAAATGAAATAAAGAGGTCCCCTATCTATTTCATAAACACAGGAAATCTGATTAAGACTCTTTTCCCTGTCATCACCTACAGTGATCTGAAGGTTCCCTACACCACTCATTAGAAGTTGTTCACTGAGAAAAAAGGCTCACTTCCAACACAGGAAGCAAAAGTGCTTAAATTAATCTTAATCCTTTTGTTTTATCTCCAGCATCTGCACACGTGGCACAGGAGGAAAAGCAGTCCTGAGGGTCTGATGCCTTTCTATTTGCCCGTAAAGAGCAAAGATATGTGAACATGAGAAGTAACTTGTGAAAAAGAGGGCAAAGATATCAGAATTTAAAAAAAGAAAAGACAGAATTATCCTCATTTGGTATAATTGTGTTTACAAACTTGGATCTGAAGGATTAAGCCATATATTTCTTCACCCACTGTTTCTTTAAGTGAGAAGGATGTTTTCCTCTCATTTTAACTAGAACCAAAAATACCACCTCCAGTGATAAAGTGAAAGAGAAAAAATGATGGTGTTGGCAGAAGCAATTGCTCTGTCCTTGCCACAGAAAAAAAGTTTCCGTAGCTCTACATGTCCTTTCATTTTAGTTCATGGAGTTTGTTTGGGGCTTTTGGGGGAGATTTTTTCTAAGGAAAATATTTTCTACTCTCTTCTTCAAACCTTTCATCATGAAAAGGCTACTATTTTCTGCAGTCCTATACCTAAAAAATAAAATTATCATGAATAAAAAAGATGGCACATTACTGTAACAGTGAAATTGTGTCCTTAAAAGCAAAGGCAGCCAAGCACATGGGCTGTATTAGCCAATGTGGCCAGCAGGACCAGCAGAGTGGACAAATGGCTGACAGGAAGATACAGAGAGGAGCTCCAAACTTTTTTCAGAGGTGTGGAACAAGAAGATGATAGGCAAGAAATGCAGGCTGGAAGATGAGAAATGTTGGAGAGATTATAAAACATCTACCTTTGGAAGTGTTCAGGATCCAATGGGACAAGTTCCTGAGCAATCTTATCAAACCAGACCTGCTCTAAGCAGGAGTTTTCAACCAGGTGACTACCAGAGATTCCTTCCAACCTGAATTATCCTACAATTCTATGAAACTGTCCTTCATATTTCATAACAGATTAAGTTGGATTTTATTCTTTTTTTAAACTTGGTGTTCTCACTAATAGTCTGGAGTTTGGGTTTGTGTTTTGTTCCCTTCCCATTGCCCCCCAGGCCTACTGTGTCTATAGATGAGAACAATGACCTTCGGTGTTGGATGAATCTTTAACAAATGAGGTGCCACATTTACCTCACATACCTATATATGTAGGTACCTGAGTATACTTAATTACCTGTATATTTGTAGTATGTGGCATTTCATAGCAGTAGCACTTATTTACCTGTCTGGAGGTAATGGTATGCCCATCAGTGCAACTGCAGTGTCTGCTCTGATCTGTGCTAGAAGGCAAATAAATACAATAAAAGTTGGCTTAGAAGGAAGAGATGTGAAAATTAAGCAAATTAACAGTATTAGTCTGGGACCACTGTGGTATGTGGAGTGCAGGCACCATGCAAACTCACTGAGAAAAACAAAAGGATGATCAGAGATGAGATGCAGCAAAGCAGAGATCAGAGTGAATAAAGTTTCATAACCTATGGGAAGCTATTTTTAACCAACCTTTTCCTTTTCCCTAAGCAGAAACTGCAAAGACATGTGAGTCTGACTGCCTGAAATCAGGGTGCTTGCAGCAAGGCCAGTCACTTTAAACAAAGCAAATCCAGTGCTGATATCTTTAATACAGTTCAACAGCATGCACTTCAAGGACAACAGCCAGCTGAATCCTGTCATTTTCAGATCTATAAGGTGGTCTGCAAGTACAGAAACTGCCCATGCAGATTTCCTTCAGATGCACAGATAAAAGTGACAAATGATGGGTGATTATGCTTATATAGAGAGAGACCACACAAAAGCCAAGATTCCATCTGCTTGCCACCAAGAAACGCCTTGTCTTGATACCTAAAAATGACTTATTTGCACAGCACAGAGTACATTCAGTCTCTGAAATTAAATATTTTAAAAGGTCTTATGCTGTTTTAAAAATGCAGTCAATTATTTGTAACTGCTTCTCCCACCTTCCCCCTCCAGCCCCAAATTTTTGTTCTAATAGATGAAAAATATCATAGAGAACCATAACAGTTCATCTGAAACAAACTTTCATAGTACCAGGCAGTAAAACCTTGAAGATATGAAAGAATTAAAAACTCCAGCATATGACTTTCAATTCCACTCAGCTATGCTGGACATAATTAACAGCAGTACACAGAGTTTTGCCACCTTAAAGAACTGATTTCATGTTATACAAGCAGCACTCACTATTGCTCTGGGAAGGGAACTTCTGTTCATTAAAAATGAATTTACAAAAGTAAAATTAAAAGATTTGTGGGAACATTACTTTATCTTGTAGGCATCAATCCAGAAGTAAAAATATTTAAAGTACTTTTCTTGTTGAGTTATGCAATTCTTTTGTACAGCACACACTACAAAAAGCTCACATAGGATGAAGAGATTAAAGCTGATAAAGTAATTTCCTAGCAAACCATCACTATGATGAAAAAGCAGTAATGCTCTCTCTTAACTGCCTTCTTGCATGATGGATATGAAATTTCTGTAGCAGGTTCCCTGTTCAAGATCAAGTATGAAATTGTCCTCTGTGGGCAAAATTAGTCCAAATAACTTAACCTTGAGGTACTGTGCAGAACAGCTCAAGTATTTCTTCAAAGAGGGGATAGGGAGGGAAGAGAAAAGTAGTTGAACAGTTTTAATTCAGGCTACATAAGAGAAGGAAACTCCTGGTGTGTGTATATTTTGAGAGGATTTATGTATCTTCAAATCTAGAATCTTAGTAAAGTCATAATAACTACTTGTGGGTTTTTTGGTGAGAAAAAACCATAAGGCCATATTCCAAGGAGCTGGTTGCCTGCTTAGGAGGTCAGACACATTTTTCCTTAGTTAAGAGGGACTCACTATGACACCCCAAGGCTTGCTGTCATTGCACACTTTGATTCTTCAGCATTTAACAGAAAATCAAAGATTTGAATAACTTCTCACTCTGTGTGGTCTATATGGCATGGAAGCCTTCTAGTCCTTATGTCTCTATTACTGAAGGAGAACACTTCTCACTTCAGATGACATTACAGAACCCTCTCAGCCTCTGCCTCCAAGTCTCCACCTGCTCCTTTATTTTCCATGTAAAACATCCCTGCTTTCTCCCAGGGCTGATTGAACCTGATAACGTTTCTGTGTTGTTTTGGTGACTTAGAAAACAGAGAGAGACAGCAATTTGTGCTATTAATATGGAGAGCAACAGTGGAACACCCTCCTCCTTAGAGAAGCAAATTGAGAGTTTTCAGCTGGAAGCTCTTAAGGTTCCTTATCAGCCTTTGGCCACAGTTGCTGATGAGAGCTAAACTCTTGCATCCATCTCAGCAAATTACATGAGTTTAATCAAGTGGCTGTGTGATATATTTGGTGACAGCCGATTTAGTTACCCTGCTGTGATAAAGAGTTGATCAATGTTCTATTATTCTTTCCTTTATTGGCTTTTCTTTCTTCCCAGCAAGCATAATACTACAGTATCACAGACCAAATTTTCTACAGTTGAGAACTCAGCACCCACTTCTAAACACAAAGACAGTATTTCCTGCTTCAGAAATAAAGGAGCTGGTTGCATCCCAAAATTAATGGCTTTCTAGCAGTCCATTTATTTTCACAAAACTGAGTTGTTACTGAACTGAATTTGTATACTGGCCACCAGTACTTGGAGACTTCTTCCTTATTTTTTTTCTAAATAGTTCAAAACTGTCTCTTTTTTTCAACAATATCAAAGAATTCCTGCATTATGGTCTTCCAAAAATAAAAAAAACAAACTAGTAATTCTTTTGCCTCATTGCTTACCAGTTTAATCAAACCAGTTCTTAGTTCAAGACCAAGTTAATGATGTGAACTTCAGTGACAGAGTCACTGTACTGTTTTTCCCAGCAAATTTGGGGTTATATAACACAATGTGGCTCCTGTTCAATCAGCAGATGAGCCCAACACATTTTTGGCAAGCTTCTGTAAATGTGTTTTAAAAATTCTTTTTCTACAGACTTTTCCTGTTGCAAAATGGTTCCCAGAGGTAGAAGATTGTGATTTCAAAATGCCTCACAGTGTTTGTTGTTGATGCTCCTAGTTAAATCGCTTTGTTCTACAGCTCATCTAGGAAATACCCTCTTAGACACTTCACAAAATGCCATATGATACCTAATGGGAAAAGAATAGAGGACAACATTTCCCGGGGTCTTTGATTTTTGTGTTTGGTTTCTTCTAAGGTCTTCTATCCCATTTCACTTTGAAGTATTGCAGGAGTGCAACCATTAAGAGTAAAGGGCAGATTTCATATTAAACAGGAGTCTGTGCTGTCTGTAGAACTTGCCCTGCTATTTAGCATGCTGTTATATATTAAAATGTGTATTAAATTTACCTTTACACTTAAAAAGTAATTGAAGGATCAGGAAAGCAAAATTCCCCTTCAAGCTTTTTGCTTTTACTACCATTTTCTATCTTACTAAGCAATGTCTTTATCATGATTTCATTTCTTCTAGGACAGTTGGTGCAAAAAATGCAGAAATCATTCACCTACAGTAGAAGTTTGGAACAGGCACTTAACATTGGAACTTACCTTTATGTTTTGATTATAAAAGAAAACGGCCCATATGGCATAAATATCTTCAAATGAAATGGGAGTTCATTAATTTATAGCAAAAGTGATAAGGATAAAAAGATCTCAAGAGGAAATGCTCTGACAATGGTCTTTTAATAGACCTAAGAAAAAACATAAGTCTTACCATAGCTGAGCAAATAAAGGCACAAATCAATAAGAAAAGTTGCAGGTTAAACAGAGAAAAACCCGGAGCGAAGTCCATATAATAAAGTGATCTGTCCACAAATGAAAGTTTAAGGACAAAATTCTTAGTGAAACAAACCTAAAAGCAACAAATTGAACTAGAGATGAAGACAACTGCCCCAGTGGATGCCAAGAACTCTGAGCTGGCTTAGTGACTGACAGTCAGTTTCTGGAGAAAAGGGGTGGGTTTTTTTGTTTGTTTGTTTAAATAAATATCTTTTTTTTTCACATACTAGGAAATAACTTCAGTGTGTGCAAAATTCAAATCTGCGTTCATCAAGTTATTAAAATACCCATTTTTAAGGAGATAACCTGTGGTCTGAATTATTAAGTTATAAAAATCCTTCAAGTTCTCAGTTCTTTTTTCCCTAACACAGACCATCAGCTTCTATGTTGTCAGCAATTCCGAATCCGTCTTCTTGTGCATCTTCAGACCTCAGCAGTTTAAGTCAAAAGGTTATGCTCCAGTGAGAAGCACAAGTTCTCTTGACATTGACCAAGACTTCTAGAGCCAAGTATTCTTTAAGGCACAGTCTATGGATAGGGATACTATTCAATTAAATTGTTATCTAATGAAATAGTGAAACAACATGGTAGTTTTCAGAGATTAGTTTCATTTTTTAACTATGCTACCTGTGAAGCTCAGTGTCATACAAACAAGTAGAGTGAAAATATAATAGCAGAGAATAAGAGACTTACATCTCTGGTTTGTTTAAAATTGCTAAAGCAAACACTTCTTGAGGGCACGAGCACATCTAAAGAAACAAAAGGCTCAGACAGGGTTTGGGAATACAGCTAGGAATTAGCTAGTTTAACTGCAGCAAAAGCAAAGCTTCTATCTGAGCTGCAGAAATTAAAAAAGAAATAAATTTTTTTTTTAAAAAAATAAAGTTACGGACTCAATAATACAAATTTTGGGGACATTGCTGCACATGTGTATCAGCTCAAAAGAAATAGAGTAGCACAAAAGACATTTTGAAGTGCCAACCCAGCTTTGTCTTTGCTCAAGGAATTATGTTGATTGTTGGTTAGAGTTCTCTCTATCTATCCTCTATTTGGACAAAATTTGCACTTTGGGTGTTTTCCTATTCTGCAGTACCATCTAGTGACATTGCAATGAATGGGAATTGAGCTTCACTGCACTGCTACTTTTTGGTGGTGCAATGACTGGACCAAATCTTACAACTCCCAATTTAACCATTTCTCACATGATTTGTTATGAGTCCCACAAAAGAACATGTATGATAGAAGATTGAGCCAAGAAGAAACAAAAGCATTCACGAGGCTCAACACAAAGCACTTCCTGCCTGCTCCCTGGTGGACTGGAAAAGAGGGGGTTTCAATTATATCTACTGGTGTGAAACACACCCTTTGTGAAACAAGCTTTCCAACAAAATGCAGCCATCGGTAAGGCTCTTATGCTAAGGAACCATCACTACCTGTCAGGTAACTGTCACACTCTTCACTGGGGGAGTGGGGTTGAAATAATCTGATGAACTTCATCAGTGGTGAAGGGAGCTGCTTTCCTGGTTCCCAGCTCTTAGGTGATTCTGCCCTTAGAGGCATTCGTGGCAAGTCTGGACAGGGAAAAGTTATTTCTAAGCACATCCCAGTACTCTCTTGTGTATTGAATTCAAATGTCCTTATCAAAGTGTTAAAATAGTGACTATTACTGAGAGTTAAAAGACTGTATTTGTTTAAAAATACTTCAGATATTGTTCCTACAGAGCAAAAAACCCACTTTGTTTGTAGGCTGCCTTATCTCAGCTTTACTGGGGAGATTGAGAGAGACAAAGATAATGAGTTTTTACCATGTCACAAAAGGCAAGTAAAACCTTAAACTACTAAATAAAATACTTTGTTACAAGAATTTATAACTCAGTTTTACACAATAATTTCATCCATATGGATTTAATAAACGGTTTTTCTTTCCACAAAGAAGTTATTCCTAACTCAGTTGACAAGACAAAGGCTCACATTCTCAACCAAAACTTTCTATACCTATACCAAATATAAAACTTAAAAAAACAAACAACAAAACATCTTTGAACAGGCTTTGGATCTGCTATATTTGCTTAGGATACAGACTGTGTAGCTTAAAGATTTATTTTATACTATGATTCCTACATTGAAAGTTGCAATTTATTTTAATGCAGAAAGAATTTACATGCAAGTCCTTGCTTAAAGACATATATAAAATTATTTGAAAAGAATACTTGAAGGACAGTTGACCAGCAAGCCAAAATTATCAGCAGGTGGGCTTTTTTATTTTCTTAAGAAATATTCAAATCATTTATCATCTTGGAAGATTTTGAAATCAACTGTGATCATAACCAGTTCTGGGCAACCACCTATATGGACTTTCATCAAAAGAGAGGTAAAACCATTGTCTAGGCTTGTCCAAGGCAATAGGAAAGAACACTCCTTGTGCAAGTAGTGACCTTGTCTGAATGTTTCAGGAGTCTCAGAGCAGCTCCCCCTGCATGACTGAGCAGATTACAGCCAAACACTGCAGCTTGGACAAGACTTGATGCTGGATATCTTATCATCAAGCAATGAGATGCCAGTATCCTAGGCTTTCACCTCCATGCTTTTTGCAAACACACCTTCCTATAAGGATATGGTATAAAACTTGCATGAGAATTGTCTAATAAAATATTAAGCCCTGAATATGAAGTTTCAGTAAATGCATGACCACAGTTCTGATGTTATAGCAGGTACACAGCTTAATTTTGTGGTCATTGTGTTCAAGGGAAAGTCTGCCATTGCTTTCAATAGCAGCAAAGAAATGGAGCAAAATCAAATTAAAAGCTTTTGAAAATCCAACAGGCACAGGCACTATCGCCTGGGTGACTAATGGACACCATTAATTTAAATGCCAATAACCTAAAAGAAATGTACTCTGCAGCACCATCTAGTGATGCTGCATGGGCTTTACAAGAAACCGAGAGTGCAAAACAAATTAACAAATTGCACCGTAGTAATTGCCTAATAAGCATTGCGTGGAGCTCACTCTGATCACTTGAGAAGCAACTTAACCAGCAGGTTTAGTTGTATGTAAACTTAACCCCAGTATCATCAGATCACTGTTGGAAATCTGGAGAAATAACTCACTCCTTCTATGGGCTGGTAAGCCAAAATTAGTGTCAGCAGCAGAAACAGAAAACAAAATCTATAGATCAAACCAAATTCCTATAGTTAAGATGGGGATTGGCCAAAGCAAGAGAAAATTGTCTTTTTGCAAAATTTAATTCAAATTTATGTCAAATATTTTAGTATAGTCTTAATCTAAGAAGTTTCAATTCCATCTAACTGCTAGGAACACAGAAAAAGATCCCACTGTCAAGACTTTTGCAACTCTCTTCTCCAAGGAGATGCTCACAGGTACTGGAGGGGGGAAGGGGATGGGAACAGCATGGGAGGACCCAGGGAGATGACTGAAGGTTTTTACCACTACAAATTTTTACCACATGCAACAGCACTAGGCACTGCTGTGTTAAAATCACTTGGGTCCTACCTCAGGATAGCCCTCTAATGACATGATGGTTCTGTGACAGATATTCAGCAACTAAGAATAAAAGAGGAGGCAGACTGCTGTAACAGAATTCTTGCTTTCTTCAGTGACTGCTTACTCAATAACTATTGAAGTGACTCTCCTTCAGGAGGGGAAAGAGAAAATAGCAATGCCTGTTGCCTGACTAAATGAGACTTGCTAAGCTTTGGACCACAAACCCAGCTGCATCACACATGAACTTCTGAAGAACCATTATGATCCAGCAAGTTCTGGCAACAACTGAGCCATTCTGGCAACACTAAACTTCAGAAATTTTAATTTATCATCTATAGTATTACATTTTCTTCCTTATTTATTAACTATCTACTACGTTTTTAATCTAATACTTCTGTTCTCTTCCTGTTGGATGTTATAAATATTCTATTGATCTGAGCCCTCAAAAGGATCAAGATCTGGTTAAAAGCAAGCACTTCAGTTTGCTGGGGGAGCTCACAACCACTTTCAGGTGGAGAGCACCTTGCCCAGTCCCTAGAGCTATTCTTTGCACATATTCAGTGTTCTACTGGATTTTAAAACAGACCCAAAAAAACACTTGAGAACAAAGCAAATCATTCACCAGTGGTAAATGGAAAAACTTCAGAGAGCACTACACTACCTAATATTTTTTCTAGCTGACAAAAATAGTTTTCCCCCTGCATATCTGTTTTTCCAGAACTTTGTGAGAAAAAGGTAAGGAATACACGGAGATGTAATGAACAATTCATGTTCTGTTAGAAGCCTGCAGAAAAACCCAAACCATACAATTCTGTTATCTAACAGCATTACTGTCTCCCCTTACCTTACTTGCTACTGTTGAAGTTTACTCAGTAATAAATTTATTATAAATAAATATATTTATAAATAATAATATCAAGAGTATTTATCTAAATACATTTGCATCAAATGTTTTCTAACCATCATTATCTTAGTAGTGAAAATGTTAATACAAATAAACCTTACTGGTTTACTTAAATGGGTTTTAATTAAAAGGAAAGGCTAAAAAACATTAATGTTTTCTGTGTTTTGAAGCAAACAGAATTCAAAAATTCTTCACATGCCTTTAAATTGCTATAAATTTCAGCTAAAAGCAACTATCTATAAGTGCAATCACATCACAAGATGGTGCTTTCTTTGTGCTGCTTATTTTATCTGTGCAACTGGGAGAGACAAAAAACAGGTGGGCTGTGGCATTACTTAAGCACAGCACAAGAGATGGTGAGCAGATAATGCCCTCACCATCTTCCTCGTATTTTTCTGTATCTCCAGAAAGTCAAACACTAAAGGTGTTGCTCCATGAAATTAAGTAAAATATACATAGTTTATTTATTATTGCGTGTTTTTATATGTAATGGATTTTATTAATTCGGTGGGATGTTGGGCTAATTTCATTAATTCCTGAACTACTATGGTGCTCCTCAGAGGGTTTTCTGCCTTCTGGCTCTTGAAATAAATTGGCGACACGTTAAAACACTGCAGTGTGCAGCCCCTTCAGATCAAGGTTAATTAAAACCAAACATAATATGTTAGCCCCTCTTTCAAAATTCAATTTCAGTTCAAGCCAAACAGCTTTGAATGCCTTCAGTGACAGACACCAGCTACCATAAGCAAGCCCAGAAACCCTCACTGGCCCTCAGGCACTGGGAAACCCCCCCCCCAGACTCACCAGCCTGCCCCACAGGCAGTGGAACAAGCAAGTGCTCATCATGTAAGAAAGGCACCTTAGGAAAACCTAAGAAGGGGGAAGTGGTAACAGGTTCAGAAGCTGCAAAGTAGGCTTTGTGCTATTTCCACTGGCTTCAGCCTCCAGGAACTGGAGGGGATATCCATGTTCATACTGAGCTTTCACGGCAGTCTGGCCAAGCTTCATCAGTCCAGCTGCAGAACCAGATCCCCATCTAGCCAGGGCCCTCAGGACCAGTTCCCTCACTGTCCATCAGTGGGATCAGTGACGATGACATCCATGAACATCAAAACAAGGCTTACAGCCTTTCTATCCAATACTCTACTGCAGGGGACATCAGTGTCTCTAGGGATTCAAGAAACAAGCAGACACAACCATAATGGGCTAAAGAAACAAGATCATTAGCAATGCTACAGCAAAAATCTGCTGAATACTTAAATATAAGACTTCTGAACTTTTACAAATCTTGACTGATTTAGAACACAGGCTGTAAAAACTTGTTAAAAAGGGGATTTTTACTTATACTTTATTAATGTTGTTTTATACTACAAAAGTTTTGCCTTTCTTTTGATATAAGACAGTGCATTTTTTTTCTACTCCTGGTAATGCTTAGTAGAGGTTTCATTCTTCCAATAGGGGATATAGTGAAACTTTCCTCGTAGCTGCCATCCAATTTATTCATTAGAATAACAGATCTGCATTTCAACAGTCATTTGTAGACAACATACAGCATCAAGTTAAAATAATGTATTCATACAAACAAACTGCCAGACAGCTTGGAGAGAACATGAAGGGACAAAATCACTTCCAGAAGCAGAAAGAGATAAAAAATCTCCTGCTGGCTTGACGCTAGATTTCCACCTCCTGCAGAGCTCTCCAGGAAACCAGGCTGCAGGAGAGTAATATCCTGTGTCTCAGGGAAACAGAAAACTGTACTGAGAGCAGTTGCTTTGGAGGTAGATGTTTCATAGCCAGAAAAAATTTTCTATCACTGAATCTCTTTCCTACTCAAATGGCAAAACCTCCAGATATAAATATGGAAGCCTGACAAGCTTGAGCTTTCCTCACCCTTCCACCCTTACATTACCTCCCCAGGAGGTACCTCCAGGCCAGGGGATGGTGGCAGCAAGGCACCTGCACCAGACCAGATCTGGCTCCCTGTGCTACAGCCATTTGCCATCACCAGCTGCACTCAGCTGAGCATGAGCCAGTACAAGGCACTGAGCTCAAATCCACTGTGCTCTCATTGCTTTTTCTCTCAACCTCACTGCCAGTCAAAAGGACATGATTACTCCAAAATTCAGCCACAGGCAGGGAGTGATTAAAAAGGTGCAGATAACAGCTTATTTAAGCTAAGACATTTTTCTTCTTCATTCAGTTTTCTGGAATGACTGAATGGTGTAGAGGATGCTTTGAGTCTGGAAAGGATTGAAGTTGGTGAAAAGATTGAATGGCCAAAAAAGTTCCTTTTCTCCAGGGAAAAAATCTGTTGAATAATGAATTTAACAGGGGAATGACACCACCCAACTGTTCAGTCAAGATCTGAACAACATCTCTAATGAATAAAATATTACCACTAGAAAGGACATTTATATTCTTCTAGAAGAGAGCTTATAAGCAAACTATAAACAAAGTACTGCAACAAAATGGCAATATACTTGTAAATATTCATGACATTTTCCATTCCACTTTATTTTCATCTTAAAATTGCTCAAGGCCCAAATCTTTTTTTGAGGGTAGTTGCATTAAAATAAAAAGGAGTAAAGGTACAAAGGTCAATTTCACCACACACATTCCTTCTTCATTATGAATTTGATATGAAGGTTCTTTTTATGAAAAAAGTAATGCTATAATTAATTATAGTCCATGCACTTTAATCCACTACAAGAAATTAATTCATTGTACAAGTGCCTTTGGGACTGCCGCTATCTCTAGATTTTTTTAAACTTTTTTTAATGAGGTAGGTATTTGCATATCATTGCAAATTATGACAGGAAATGAAGGCCACCATAAATCAGTTTATCAAGGAAGAAGCAGGTGGCTTATAACTCACCATAGATGCAGGCTTGTAGCACAACTAGGTACAAAGACCTGTTTGAGTTCCTAAATGTTTCAAAACAAATGCTCAAAACCAGAATATCGCTACAGCTGTCTCACCCTACCACAGAACAGAATACCAACTCCATCAGCTACAAAGCGCCTTCTATCCTCCCTAAACACTACTGTAACTTCAGTAACTTTAACAGATTTATTTGAATGGCTATTTCATCTTTTCTAATTCACATACCAAGTACTTTCTCTTGATAGTGCTTTTCCACTGAACATTGTATTAAGCATACTGATAATCTCATGTTATAAATGGCTCTATCTATCTTCTCTTACCATCAGCTATTTGCAAGCATGACTGCTAGTGATACTCAGGAAAGCCACTGCTGCACTTTTATTTCATATTCAGGGTTTTATGTCACACTGAGGAATACCACATTGTACTACATCAAACAGCCACCTGTGAGAATGAGGGGACTTCATGGAAAATTACCAGTCCACAGGTTTGAACCATTTTTGTTTTGGAAATCCTTCTGCAAACTTCAGGTTGCAAGATTCACCCATAGAATTACTATAGCACAGTTTTCTCAAGCTTTACAAAATCCCATTATCTACACAGGGTTAAGGATGCTGAACAAGCCAAGGGGCACAACCCAGTGCCACCAGTTGGTACAAACTGACTGTGTTGCTGGTTGTACCAGAGAGAGCTCCACTCAGCACAACCAACACATGAGTAGTTTGTGAGCAACCTGCCATGCTTGCTTGCGCTTTCTCTTTATTTCTCTTTTATGAGAATGAACTGTGAGAATTTTAATGCCCTGTGTATAGTCAGAGACAGCAGAATGCACTGCTCTGACCTTTCTGGTGTTCTGCAGTTTGACTCATCTGCAAAACTTATTTATAGCCATAACACAAGGACCAGAGTTGCAGTGTGAACGATGGAGGCACAGAGAACACCTCCAAAGGGACAGTTAAAAAGAGAGCTTGATAGGAATTTCCTGGGAATTACATTTACAACAAAAGCCAGGCCTGCCCTGAAATCTCAGAGGGGCAGAGGTAAAGTCTGTAGGTCAGCTTAGACCGTATTATTCTGTTCTCAAAGGCCACCTTTGCTGAAGGTCAGGCAGTCACTGTCAGGCTCCCACATAAGTAGTTCACAAAATTGTGGTGATGTTTTCGTTTGTTTATGGCTTTTTGTTTGTTTATTTCTAAATCCAGTGGTTCATCACTAGTGTGTATGTAATGCTATTGTTAGAGGTCTGCAAACTTTACAAAACAGTGTAATGAAGGAATGTCTACTACTGTAGGAAATTGGATTCATTTATCCAGTTGTATAAACAGAGAAATAACATGACTTGTTGTCCTGCACGTTCCAAATCTCCCCACCTTTTTGGTAATGCAAAGGGAGAAAAGGGAGGGGCAGTGGAGAAAAGGTTGAACACAAGTAGTTGCTGAAGGGGAAACAAAGCATTTTTATTAAACATTTCATTTTTACATAGTGAGGCTTTGGAGACAAAGAAGATCCAATTTTAGGTTGGAAGATCATGCACGTGCCATGTGTATGCAAACCCATTAAATGCTTTCCATAATATGCTCCAAGAAAACTGTTTAACAGGCAGCTCAACTGCTCTCTTCAGCAATGACAATCCCAGTGGCCATTAAAGGTAGGAAAATATCTGATAGTGTCATCCTATCTAAGCAATGCAGCTTGGAAGAATTAAATTGCTCAGAGTATTTCATGCCTGCTGTAATGAAAACAGAAGCACACTGAGGCACATCAGGGACATTGTTTACACTGCTTTTTAGGCATAAATACACTTTTTGATAATTCATGTTTCTGAATTATTCCATTAGAAACACAGAGAGATTAAAAGTGCTGACAGTCTCTAAAACATTTCTAAGCCATTTTATTTTTTTAACAAAACTCCCAAAGCACTAAATGATACAAGAGAACAATGCCAATTAAGTGATGAGGCACCATGAATAATGACACATTTCCAATATTACCTTGATATTTTGTGGAAGTTTTTTTTCTCTTTAAAACCCCCTGTTGTAATACAAGTGTTGTTGTTCTCTTTATGCTCTCTTCACTGTCCATAGCTGAATTTCACTCCACATCAAGCAACAGCAGCTCAAATTTCCATTTCCTAAACAAACACCACTCCCAAAATATCTATGGGTCAGCCCTCACTCTTCATCCACATCAACTAACTTAGTCTGTAAATAAGGAACACAGAGGTTCAAGACTTTGATATTGCTTAAGCCACTAAACTCAGATTTATTTAAATACTTCAAGACATCACTCAGTCCACAACACTGAAACACTCAAGAGAGTATCACCTTTCATGGTTATTTTAACTGAATGTATTCTTCTCATTTTTCAATTTTTCTATGTCAAAAAAACTGCCATTTTCCACAAGTATTTTTTGGCATGTCTGGTTTCTTGGGTTTTCTCGCTGCCCCTATTTTTTTAACCTTATCCTCTCCAAAGTATAAGAAAAAGCTATAGGAAAGATGAAGAAAAACTACAGTGAATTCAGCCTGTACTCCACAGCCCATTATGAAATGGATGAGCAGGCTTTTCTCTCCATCTTTCCTGCTACAATAAAAGTTATATTAACAATTTTTACCACAACTAATATATAGAATTTAAACCATTATTTACATTTTTTTAAGCAAAAAAGAATATTCCTATGTTCTGCTAACATAACAATCTTTCCAATAAGTGCATTAAGATCAAACACCCTCATCAGGAACGTATCACCATTACCTCATTTCATCCATTCACTCAGGATAACAACTCCAGAGAAACAGGACAGAGCAGGTAAAAAAAATACTTAAATGCGTTGTTACAAGATGGAACCAAGACACCTGAGGATGAAGCATTCCCATCACATAAGGCAAATATGAAGGTGCAAGCTCAGATCTGTACCTAGAGGTTAATTTTCCACATAACCACAGGAGAAGCCTGGAATCTTCAAATGCTGAGACAAACATCAACATTTAACTGTTGCAGTGATGTGGTACCAACACCATTCCAGGAGTTTCTCCATCCAAGTCAGTGGAAGGATCTGAACTCAGATTTTTATATGCATATATTTCACCACCAGCTGGTGTCACCATCCCCCTTAAATTTATCCCAAATTACAGCATACTTATCTTTATCTTGAGCAAGTTATAGGAGAAAAAAGTGTTTAATGTTAAGCACCACTGACGCTGCATTGGATATACTACCATCTGACTGGCTTTAATTTCATTATTAAGAGATTAGAATTACAAATATTCCTCCCTGCCCAAATTAAAATGTTTTTACTGCCTTTGTATGCTATTATTTTGATCTCCTTTTGACCTATATTGTTTGACCTGGTACTGTTTGTACCAACAGCAGGCCCCAAAACATGGATTTATTCTTATGAAGAGAAAAATTCTGTTTTGCCAAAGTGGTAGCTATTCCTTGTACTGGGAATCACACATTCCTTCTTCAGGACAGTTTGACTGAGGATTATTAGTTTTTATTCAAAAGAAGTATAAAGAAACAGCTATTTAGAATGATATAGAAAGAGGGAAAGTTTTGTTCCCCCACACACTCAAGTCTGCATGGCAAAATGAATTTCCTTCTAGAATACATGAAGAACTGTCTGATGAAATCCTTAAAGTCATCAGCAGTTTGTTTTTTAAAAAAAACTCAGGTGAGATTGCTACAATAAAAAAGATAAAAGATAAATGGCAAGTGTGGCATACCTATGGAAGAGGAAGAGCTACAAAGGAACAGAGAAGCAGCAGAATAAATGACTGAGTTTCACTGCACAGAGGCAACTAAGACAAAGAACAGCAAGCACAATTTATCACAAAGACAGAGTTAATCTAATCTACTGCAGTAGACAGGTAGCATGTTTCATAAAAATAAAATAGCAATAATGTTTTATCTATATCTTGACAAAAAAGCACTAAACCATATTCGAATTATGTCATCAGAACACCTTCTGAAGAAATGCAGTATCTAAGTTTCCATACACGACCAGCTTCTCAGTGATGACACCAACAACTTTCTACCAAGGATAAGGTTGTGCTGAAGGGGAGCCCACAGCAATGGATCCTCTGAGAGAGTCCTGTCAAGTCACACAATGCCATGGTTGATCAACTAAGGATTTCGATTACTCAGTTTGCAAAATTAACCAAAGCTGGAAGGGCCAGGAAATACAGTGGGAGCCTGGACAGAACTTGTACCACAGTAACCTTAAATTGGAGATGTGCTCTGGAAAACGAGACAACCAAAAAGAAGATTTCAGCAGAAACCGTCAGCTACTGCTGGAAAGCTGATGCTGTTTGGGATGTTGTATGGCAAGGGATCAGATTTAAGCAGAAAGAGATGAAGACTGTGGGTAAGAGTCCACAGCTGCACTGTGGCATACAGAAGTCCTCTGCAGAAAACACTTTACCTTTGTGTCATGTTCAATATGGAAAACAGCAACATTCCCAAACTGTGGAAAAATTATTCAGAATAAATAATGAAAAATCTAAAAGAAAAAAACAAACCAAACAAGCAAACATAGAAGCTTAATGTGGAGTACAGGAAAATTAACACAGGCCTATTTGATCCTGCTTCACAGCACAGTATCACAGGGTCATGAAGGTCCTGCCCCAGTGCTGTGATATTATGGCCTTGTGTTTTGTTCCTTGCTGCCCATCTAACATCCTTTCTAATTTTCTTGAGTCTTTTTTTTTCCCTCCAGTAGCCTTATTTCATCTTCAATATCAGTTTCACCAGATTTGTGAATTATCATGTTTGTCATGTCAGCATATCATTTTCTAGAAGATCGTAAATACTTTAAAGTTAATATACTGCCTGCATTTGCATCTCATTTTAGGATCCATAAACATATAAACCCCTGAGTTTATAGCCTTCTGAAATCTCAAGTGTGGCATGGCCAGAAAGCCCAGTGCTCTGTGATCAGTCTCCCACATGACTGAACCAACATTAAGGATAAGGTAGCAGAAATCCAAAATATCCTGGTACTTCCCCCCCTCCCTGCCTTTCTGATAGCAGCAGCACCAAAACCAGAAGTTGCTGTAAGTGTCTAGAGATTGAATATTGGCCCAGACTCTCAGCATCCGAACCCATATCCTCATTTTGACACATGAAGAAACTAAAACACATGAAGACACTAAAAATACACCTTGGAACATGTGGGAGAGCTCACCAAAAGGCATCTTTGACTTTCTAGCAAAGCCAAGCTCTTCTTTGGGCAGTTCCATCACACCCTCTGACTTTGAAATGTTTGCACAATGGGAAGTTCCCTGTTTTCACTGAAAGGCATAAGCTCTTTTTTCATATATATAAAGAAAAGAGATATAGTATTGTGGCTACACACATTGCAATGCAAATGAAGGTGAGTTATGAAATGTTTATTCTTGAAGACACGTGTGTGGTTTTAAATATTTTTACCTCTGATTTTTTTTTTTTCAATTTTTTTTTTCAATCAGACCTCAGTCATTTACTTGTATTCTGTATGTGTCTCAAAAACTGATTGTAATGATTTTTAAACTCTTCTGAAGTGTGTCTCAACAGCACATAGGACAGCACAATGTTTTAAGATCCCTAGTCAAAATTAAGGAAAAGCTGCAATAATCAAATCAAAACCCTATGAGAAATTCTAAAAACATGTGAAATATCCATTCCCTAAATCTTATAATAGTATAAATGGGAAAATTATGAGGGGAAAAAAGCAACAATTCAAAAGATTATGAGGGTCTAGAAAAACTTGCTACAGGGCCTTACCAAGGGAAGCATTCTGTTTCAAAAGAACAGCTTTAGGTCCAAGAATTTTCCTTTTCTGAAGCTCAAATACACTGCAGTTCCCCAGCTTTCTACCCTCCCACTCCATTTAAATCAAATCAGCCTCCAACTCTACTTGATGACTTTCTAGATTTCTATAGAAAGCAGTCTGCAATTTTACAAACTCTGCAGAGGTTCTATGAATGTGAATTTTTCTATTCCCAGTAATGAAATGAAGATTGTCATTGTACTTATTCTGTAATAGAAATGAACATCTTGCCTTTATTATAACCAGATACAGGAGCAGACTTGGATGCAGTTGCTTGCACACAAACAAATGAGATCAATTTTTATCCTGCTTGAGGAACAATATGATTTCACTTGGCAGTGAGAACATTAAATTATTTAAAACAAAGGCAAAGTTAAATATATAGCAAAAGTAAATATGTGCTGTTTGCTAGTACTCACACATGCTAAGTCTAAATGCAACAATTTCCCAGTGAAAAAAATTGAGACATTTGTGGAGAAAATCTCAAAGCCCAAACAACTATGGTCTCCTACCTTCCTCATCAAAAGTTTAAATTAAGAATCAATTATTACAATCTCTCATTTTTTGACATGAGTAACCTCCACTGAGCATTTATAGATAATAAAGCTGTTTCTATCCTCATAGCTAGGACTGTCTTAGACTGTCCTATAGTCTAGGAACAAAAGATGTTCCTAGAAATTATCTCTGTCAAACCCCTCATATCACAACAGAATTATTTCGAATAACAGTTAGAAAAAACCTCAACACATAACCTCAACATCACCATGAAGTCACCTTCACCTCCATGCACCTTTATTAGCAGTATTTCTAGAGATGTTTCAAGAAATCCACTGTATGTTTGTATCTCAGAACAAGTTTTTTGAAATTCATAAGACTACTCATGAGTTGGTAAGTATATGCAGCAAAGTTCAGAAGTAAGGGAACTGTTATATTATCACTTCAATCCATCAGGGACAAACTCATTTGGCAGTTATAAATAGAGAAATGTCTTAAAGCCATACAGTCAATTCACTGGCTAACTCTTCAAGTTTGCAGAGCAACAGCCATTCTAAGGCATTTAAATGCTTTATTTATCCCTGTCCTGTACATGTGTAGAGGCATTAGCAATGGTCTATTTAGCCCATCAGATAACTATAATGTTTATATAAAAAGGCCACACTTTGATGATGCCCAGGCCAGAATTATAGTTTGGGAGTTCTCAGACCTGCATCAGCTCAATGGACTACAGCATTTCAGACAACAACTGCACAATAACTTGACTGCTGACTCATGTCAACTTCTATCAAAAAGGCAAATTATTCACACAGTTTTAAGGCTACATGATAATAGATGTTGTTTTAAGCACCAAGTTGTCAAGGCTGAGTTTGGAGGGACTACACAGAACTTCATGGCTTTACAAACTACAGATCATAGCATGCAAAAGTGAAGTTCTTCAAATATATCTGTAAATTATCTCTAAGTATAGATTGACTTATGACTATTCAGATTAAAATAAAAATGAGAATCACATGAATGTGACCAACTAAAAATGACCCTTGGAATATCAAGCAAAACATTAAGCACTGGTATTGTACCATCGCACTAAGTTTAGGCAATTTGAAGTCTGGATGACTAAAGTCAGAGTATTTCTAAAAATAAAAGTATTTCTATTACTATCTAGCAAATATCAGAATGACAGTCAGTTGAGCATCATGCATTTAAAGTGAAAATCAGCTGGCATCAGAAGGCCATTTTCCTCTAGAAAGGGAAATTTGCATATTAGGCCAGGAAGTGTGAAAATAATGTAGGAGAGGTGCTCAAGAAAATAGGTCATTTCTGATAATAAAAACTTTCCTTCTTTTACAGGGACACTTGACAGCCAATAGGCAAGTAGGCTTCTTATCTGAGCAATCAACTGGCAAGTATTTGACAAATGTTTCTTTGGATACTGCTGCAATTATATTATGAAAAGCAATTACTTTTTTTCAGTGGAAAATATGACATGTTTCAGGGAATTTTCAACAAATTGTTCATTCCCTGATCTATTGTGGATGGCCTGCAGACAGCTGCTTGGCTTTTGTGCATCTAAAATTAGACAATCAGCTGCCAAGTCTCACTTCAAAATTCTAAGCCATAAAACTGCACAAGTTTCACAGCTGAAGAAGAACTGGCATGTGTAGATATCTATATTACAACCATAAGGACAGAAAAACATGCATGATTTCAACCTTGGAGAATCAGGAGTTAATTGTGGGTCGTGGCCTTAGCTTTTTCCAACATGCTAGCAAATGACACAAGTTAGCTTCATCAGTTAAGAGATATCTTTCCTACCACTCGGGTTCAGCATTAATTTCTTCTGAGTTCAACATCTTCCTCCTCTTAAAATATTGCAAAACACATCTAAGAACTGGAAAAGGCAGAAGCACAGATGCACCAAATTGGTGGAAATTTGATATGGCTTCAAAGGTATAGCTGGTAGAGATCATTAGACATGCACGACACTGTATCAATCCTGTAGGTGCAAAGTGCACACAAAACCACAAGCAGCTCCTGCTGATGACTCAGTGAAAGGATGAGAAGTACCACAGCATCATGAGCTGGGAGACTTGAACTCTTATTTCCAGCTCTCCGTGAGAAAACACACAGCTCAAGGAGGTGATATGAACCCTAACTCACCATGCTCATGTCTGACTCTACATTGACTCTTCTTTGCACAATCTTCAAAACTTTCTAGCAGCCAGGCAATACCTTTAGGTGTCCTGCTGGCTTGAGATAAATTCCAGTATGGCTCAATGTGACCAAAAGGTTGTCTGAATTAGAACAACAGTGTTTCCTTCCATAGTGCCAGTAGTCTCTATAGTGCCTGACACCTATTTTTCATCTCAGCAAACTGTATTTATTTCCTATCCTCACAGATTTACAGCAGAGATTAATAGGAAAATGGACATAATTAAACCTAAGAAAGGTTGGGCTTAATTGTTTATGGTCTTAAGCCAGCTACAGTGTCTTTTTAAGCTACTGATAAATTTAATCTTTATAAACACAAGCATCATGATAAAGTCACAGTCTAGTGCATTAGAAAGTACTTCCTAGCCTGTTAGGGACAAAGACGATTAAAATCAAGTTAGCAAGATGAGTAATGACAATGCCAATTTAGCTAATGCACCAGACAAAACCTTTCTGTGTATATAAAAAGTCTTAAGGAACCCCCATCAGCACCAGCCTGATTCACTTTCCAATGACTAATAGGAGCTCCAAAATGAGATCTGTGATTTTATCCTTGTCAAAATAAAAGTGTCAGTTAGCTGAAATACATGTCAAGAACATCAGACCTTTACAGCCATGATTCATAGCTTTGCAGTACTTAAGAAAATCACTATGGCTGCACACACCCCCAGACCCAAGAAGCTGTACTTCTGGTTTTTGTTAGAACACCTTGGGCCTTGACTCTGGTACATCACCCTCCTTGGTGTAGAACCAATGCAGATAAATTCTATAGGCAAAAGAAAATGCAGGAGAAGTGTTGCCATTTTTATTCATTCACATGTGACCCCTTGCTGTTGACACCACCAGCCTGCAAAACACTACCAGCCCTCAGCAGGAGAAGCACTCCTGCCTCATTTCTCACAGCTAATACACTGTGTGATGTAGTAGCACCCATGGGCAACACCACCAGCAAGATAAAAATGCTAAGATCACAACCACTGAAGTCCAGGTTAGGTCAAACAAAAGGAAAATAATATGTAAAAAAATATTTTTCTAAACTCTTACAGCTGTCAATTATTCACACTTTGAACCCATGAAACAATTCAGGTACTGCTGCTTTTTTCATTCTACAAGCTTGTCTTTCAAACAACATCTGAAAAACCAAGCAGAACAATTACTTTATTTCACTTGGACAATTTCTTCCAAGTCAGCTCTAATTGTCCTTTTATGAGACAGCAATTATTGAACTGCAAAATACCTTAAGGAAAGGAAATACCCACTGAAGTGTCTCATTCCATCCCTCCTTTCTTTTGATGGTAACAGGCTTGCTTTGGGATTGTTGCTTATTGCACTTTGTATCTTTTTCTTTGTGATGCAAAAGTGGTGTGAAGTCACAGAAATCTCTAAAAGTGCCCTTCATTGAGTGTGACAAATAGTTGTCGCTGATTATGTCTATGCTGCCCTTACAAGTGGTGCTTTGTGACCAAAAGTGCCTTTGTTAGTAGGATTTTTATAATTATTGCTGTAGTAAGGGGCCAAGCTTCATGGTGATGAGTCAAGAAGTTGGTTTGTTTGGGGTATTTCTGGTCAACTCACAAACCCTGCTCCATTCAAAATGTTTAGATATACCCTCCCTAAGCACTTAGCACTCTCAACATTTCTAACCCTTTCTTATCTCTTTACAAAACCTTTGGACAGCAAATCATAAGCTTCAGGAATACTTGAATCTTAAGACTGCCCTCCCTCACTGCCAGCAGGTCAAGGGCTTTCAAGAAAAGTCACAGAAACTGACTCCTGAAAGTTGGTTTTATAGCAAAACATCTTATTGGTAACAACTCTAGATCCCTCAAGGCTGACATTTGCTGCCCACAGTCCACAGCCATGGCCCAGGCACTCAAGCAAAACTGACTTTCAGGACTCTAAATATGTGGCAAAGAGCAGATTTCTGACAAGCTGAAAGGAAAAAAAAAAAAAAACAAACACGAATTTT
This sequence comes from Calypte anna, assembly GCF_003957555.1. Taxonomy (NCBI): domain Eukaryota; kingdom Metazoa; phylum Chordata; class Aves; order Apodiformes; family Trochilidae; genus Calypte; species Calypte anna. The sequence goes on along the minus strand of NC_044257.1, from coordinate 8,033,491 downwards.
AGTGCTTCAGCGTACCAGTCTGTCAAAGGACAGTATTAGACAAGGCATCTTCATTCAAAAGCAACATTGTTCCACATACTCAAGGTCACAAGAGCAGATCACATTTCTCCCTCTGAGGCCAACACCACCTTCCAAGGAAGCTTTTTACAGTGGGCTTTATGCCACATATTTCTGAGTCATCTGGACAAAGTAGGTCTGCATGCTACTTCCCAGTTAATTGTCTATGAAGCCCACACTACTGATAAATGAGAGATTTTAATCGTTTTTGCATAGTTTCAAGTAGTACCCCTCTACATGCTCTTCCATATTTTCAGTACATTCACTACCATAGTTTCAGTACATTTGTGGATTATGTCCATGTTACATTTTCCCTGAAATAATAAGTATTTCCAGAAATGAAGTATTGAAGTAACTTGTGTAAAAGTTGACTTTGGGTTGTAAATTTTAGTTTATTATTAAACTCAAAAACCACTACATCACAGCAGTGCAGGGTCTTTGACAGTAAAGCTATATCCAGAAAAATCACTACTAAACCAACTTATTTCTATTTGCAATGTATCAAATTGCAGATCTATTTTATCAACAAAATTCCCCTAAGCCTAAACAACAGGTGCAACTACAATATTTCAGGAAGTCATAATTCTTGTATTATCCAAGAAAAATAATAAATTTAAATGCAGTAATATGGCATTACTTGCATATTTTCCTCAAACTAACTTCTGTACTATTTTCTCTAGAATAATTGTGATGTTTATGAGCATGTGTGATAATTATAGTCTGCCTCCTATTATCAGTTCATTGTCAGGGGGAAAAAGGAAGCACCATCCAACTTTCAACTTGTGTAACAATCATTAATGTTCCTTATCAGTGTCCAGGAACAAAGTGCCCTTTATCTCCCAGTACTCAGCCACAGAGGCTCATGCACTTCTTACTATTTGACCAGTTATTAACTGCAGCTCTTTCAAGGCAAAAATTGTCAACAGCTTCCTTCTCAAACACCTCTAGGTACTAATTGTGAAAGACTAAGCCCTCAGGCAAGCACACCGTGCTAGATTGCTTTCCACCTACAGGTAGACTCACTGCAATCCATAAAACAAGGGTTTGGACATCTTTGGTATTGTCCTACATGCAGGGAAAGGCACAGGACTGACCACTGCTTGCTCACCTCCAAAGAGATGTTATTTTTGTTCCATTTCTTGCCACTGGAGTAGGGAAAATGAAGACAGGACAATTACTAACTAACTTGTAAGCAAAATCAGTAGTCACAGACGTTTTTGGTTTTGGAGGGGTTGGTTTTGCTTTTTTAATAAAATTCACTACCTTTCCTCCTATTAGGATCATATCTTTCTCTGATGCCTTTGTAAAGCTGCCCAAAAATTCCCTGACTGCAAAAATTATTAGAAATACCAACTTTCCTATGGAAAGACAGACTTCCTGTAACTACATAAGGATTAGCTAGTTAGTCCATGGCCCAAAAAGAACTGTGCAACTTTTAGACAAAGTGAGAGAAGGGCATCCTCTCTTAGCATGCATATTAAGCATGGTGAGATATTTTCATGGAAACTTTTTAGCACCAATTAACAATATGTAAACTGACAGCACACTGCTAATGAAACTCTTGGAAATCTTGCATAGTTTGGACTTAATTTACCTAGTTAATGTTAGGAAAAGGTTATGCTAGAAATCATAAGGTGCTTCTTGTAATAGCAAGTATTTTCTTATCCTCACATTTGCCAGAGTGCCAACTACACTGCAAGCAGTAAAACCTCAGAAATGGAAGAACACAAAACTGCAGCACTGTAAAGCTTGGCTCATCAACCATGGAAGCTGCACTCTTGGAAGAAAGCCCCTCTTGCCTTATATCCTTCTCCCCTGTACCTTTTCCCTCTCAGATTTAAAAAAAAAACAAATCTGGGTTTTGTATTTGAGAATCACAGAATCACTGAGTTCCACTAAACCATAAGGCCACCTAGAAGGGCAAGGAGTTAGTCCAGAACACGCAGCAAGTGAAACAGATGGGTGAAAGCTGGGGAGGGAGGAGGACACGTTGCCAAAAACCACAACTGCATTACTGGAACCCTGACAATGGCAACAGTGGGATTAATGGCAAGTTACCAGTACTGAGTGCTTAATACTAACCTGTAACCTCAGGAGAATACAAAATACCAGCCAGATTCTTCACTGTTTTGTGCTTAGTTATCTATTACCAATTAAAACACCACTAATCTTAGTGACATACCATTATCAATGCCCCCCAGTTCAAACAGCTCTGCAGACTGTAACAATAGAGAAGAAAGACCACAGCAATCCCTATTTCTGCACCTCCAACTATCTACTGTTAAGATCAGATCAATTCACCACTTTTTAGAAGTCAAGACTTGCAAAGTATTGATCACTTCCACTGCCTCCTGTACATTTAAATAATGTATCCTATACTCAGGCCTCAGTAGAGGGCAGATCCTCTTGGTACTTTATCATCTCTACAGCTATAGATTTTGCCATTATTGTATTTGCCTTGCGTTACACTGAACTAAGATTGTATTTTTTGATTTATAGTAGCAGACAGGCAATTTATTCTGCTGTTTACTTCTTGCAGTTGTTTAGGTGGGAGTAATATATAGGAGGAGATACTTGCCTAAGTCACTAATATCCTCTATTGAGTTGTATACATTTTTCTTTAGAAAAAAAAAAAGACATTGGACAATTTGAACAAAGAGGAAACAGTCCAAACTGCAGAACAGCAGGATCACCACCACTGCTAAGGGTGATTAGTCACAGTACTATAAACCCACAAAAGTCTTAATAGTACTGACATTCCATAGGGCAACTATCCTGCCTCTTGGAGCTTAATCAGTCCTGTTAAGGTACAGAGTGGCTGGTTACACACACACACACACACACACACAAAGCCAGACTAAAAGATATTCTGCCAACAAGTTTAAAACCAGGGCTTATGTTTGCTAACATCACTGTGTGTCAAATTTCCCGGCTTCACACCACATGAAGAAGGGACTGATGAGCTGCATTGGTGTCTATTTCCATACTGGCAGAATGAGAGTAAAGGGAAAACACCAAAGACACTGACCCTGCAGCAACAGCGGGATCACACGGAATGCCTGGAGATTGCAGTCTGGCTTGGACTATGGCAATGAAGTGCCACATGCTTGTGAACCAAGTGAGAATGGGGTGTTCTCTGCTCTTTAATTATGAAGATAACACAAGGTGCTACATAACACAGAGCAAGATGTTTGTGTTTTCCATCAGTAAAATGCTTATGTAGCTCCAAAGTATCAGGGAGGTCACAGCCCAAGAGAAACTGTCGGATTTGCTGCAAGAAAACCTAGTCAGGATTTTTATCTGCAGAAAAGATACACTTCAGCTATTTTACAGTATTTCTTTCCTTCTTAACAAAGACAGCACTCTTGTCAGGCAGCTCTCAGGTTTCCTCGTTTTAAACAGCTTCCTCAAAGCATTACAGTACAAAATTTTGAGTATTCCACTCACAATGCATCTGGATCCTTCCCCACAAGGTAGTACAGGAGCTGATAGCCCCGGCAACTGGAAGATCAGATCTCCTGTCAAACCAAAGTACTTCACCAGAAGACCCCATTAATAGTTTATAATGCATACATCATGCTTCAAAACTACTTTTCAAAAGAAATCACAGAAACATTAAGTTACTGGAGCAGAAAAAAAAAAAAAAAAGCCAATGACCTAAAAATAAATAAAATCAAAATAAATAAATAAAAGCAAAGAGAAAGAACATCAGTGAGTTTAGTATCTATGCTGAAGTAATTTTTCTTCTTGTCCTGCAGATAGATACCCTCACATGTGATGATGCAAAAGAAAGATGTATTTGACAAGCAGAAAACTAATGCAGCTGAACAGGTGTTATATCATTGTAGGAAGAAAAAAAAAACAATCGATGCTTAGAACTTTTTTGAAGGGCCTCAAAAATCCATATGAACAACAATTCTTTTCATATACTTGAATATTCATATACTTGCAAATTATTCCTACCTGTCACACAGCTTAAATTTATGAAGAAAAATAATACTTGATCTAGCTTTAAAAACCCAAAACAAGAAAATAAGAAACATTTTAAAATATATGCATATCTTTCCAAATTATATACAGAAAGTGTCCAGTAAGAATGCCAAACTGTGCACATGTAGAGCAATACACGAGGGAAAGCTTATGGATGATTGTCATAATTTTGTAAACTCTAAAGAAATTGTCACAGTATTTCTGTGTCTACATCCATGACAATATTAATAATTACTTTATTAACAATATGGCCCTGACATAATGCTGCTGAGATCTTTAATTAAAATCTGAAAATAATATTTTTATGTCAGATACAAAAAAGATCTAAAAGCATATTCCATATTAAATGGTAAATATTAGAGTTAAACTAGAAAGGAGAAGATAGAACTACACCTCATGTAGCCAAGCTCATAATTCTTTTTGAACTACAATGACACAATCTCTAGTTCATCTGCTATGTAGTCCAGCTATCACAGAACTACTTACAAAGCAGCCCTGGTTCATGGTGTGGGTTTTATGCTTGAATTTCTTTTCAAGAGGCATTGAGCTGTGCTGTATTGGATGTCAGAAAAAAAGTATTTTTCAAAAGTAAAGAAAAACTGTCTGCTACAAGGCTGATGATCTTGATTCTGTTTATGATTTTTAAAAATTGCAACAAAACATTCATGCATAAACGTTAAATAATAAAAGAGTTCACCAGTCTCATGAGTGCAAGCTTAAAATGCCTAACTCTGATTTTAAGAATCAATTAGTTTTCCTCTGGAATACAAGGGATCTTTGTTACATTGACAAATTGATTTTTTTTTTTCATTCCTAGCCACAATTCATCATCTTCAAAAACATGAAGCTATGCAGCACGGTAAAAAAAGCCCTTTTGAAAAATGGTAATAAAGCTCAAAAAGATATTTTAAAACATATGTTCTCCCTATTGCAGCCACGCACAAGATGGGAAGAGAACCATTTTCCAAAATCAATTGTAAAAGAAATTGTTATGCTAATGTAGGGCCAGAATTTTCAAACAAATCTCAAAACATAGTCTGAGGCTCCTACACGTAGCAAGGGCCCCCAGCCCCATCTGTAAGCCCAAAGGCAAGCTGGTATTTGGCATTCTGCACCACTGGGCTTGATTTTGGCAGCTCCAGAAGAGGAGGTGTAAAGCCCAGGGCTTCAACTGCAAGGAAGAGTCCATGCCCAAGGTATTTTGGAACCATCACTCACCTTAATTTTTCAGTTAATACTTTCAGGCACATGTGGTAATGAAAATACACTTTATCCTCTCAGTTTCCAAAACTGTTGTTCTTTACTTCAAAGAAGAAGCAGTGACAGCACAGCACACAGTGACTGCACCTGAACCCTTCCCATGGGAGGGTATCAGATGAATTTTCCTCAGCAGTTTGGGTTGCCTGGGCCTGGGCCAGTTCGTGGTATTTACTTTTAACAATTATCATCTCTTATTTTTTAACAGTAAAGATATTTCCAATTCAATGTATGTCTGCCCACTAGGAAAAGGAAAGCCAAAAGAAACCCTGGGTAGAAATAAATGTATTGCCTGCTGCTCAAACAGCTCAAAATGAGCTTCATGCAGACTTCACATAAAGAAGAAATGCATGAACTTGTTAAAGAAAGATTACATATTTTGATACTCCCAACTCTGAAAAAAATGAAATCAATACAGTTGATGGGTTAAGAATCACAGTGGATAAATATATTGTTTTGTCATGATGTCTTGCTTCAGACATTAGGAAACCATAGGTATAAAATTTATATTTATATGCAGCCAGAGCAAACTGATTTAGAGCTTCCTTTTCTCTAAGACAACCTAATTTATATTTTAATTTGCTGGAGGTAATTGATTATCATGGAGTAAATGCATTGTACTGAATACTCCATTAAATCACTAAGTTAATGGGAGCAGAAAGATTTTTATTTTTTTTTAATAAAGTTTAAACTTTGTAAGCATTTTAAAACTAATGTATAGGGCTATAAATATTTTATGATCTGTATTAAGCACTGTTTGGGGTTCATGTCCCTTTAGACTCCAGCACAGTACATTATAGCATAGAAAGCAATTGCCCAGAGCCATAAGTTCTGTAGTAACTTCATGAAGACCAGTACTGAATTGCTGCTGCTGCAGGCAAATATTTGATCTGATATAAAGTACAGTGGGGAAGCAGATTGCTGCTCATCCTGTTTGTGTTGTAGCAGAAAGACCTGAGTCTGCTTTAACTAATAGGTGGTGGTTGGTACATGGCCCAGAGAAACCAATCCAAATTTACAGATCAGAGTGGATAAACTCATCTTTTTAAATACGCAATATCAATATAGCTATAAAGTGCAATCTAGTAGATAATTAGACAAAAAAACCAAGGAAAATTGATGAACTATAAAGGAACTAGAAAAATCTATGCCTTTCAGACAACCAATACTTTCAAATTGAATACCAAGAGTAAATTAATAAAAACTGGAAAACTAATTCAGGTAATATCTATTTTTATTAACCTCAGGTCTTAATGTTTCTGTAGTGTGTGCTTAAACTTATCATGTTTACTGAAGTAATTTTTATTTTATGTGGAGTGTAATGTTTTCCTTGGAAGCACAAGTCTAGCTTTTTAAGCTGCTTGGATTTAGATATGAATAAGATATACTCAGTTGAAAAGGTTCAAATTTTACTGAGCATTTGGATTATTTTAGAATGCAGGAAAATTATTTTCCTAGCAGACGGCCTGTTCTCTTTTGAAAAAGCAGCTGATCAGGAAACATTTAAAAAAAAAAAAAAAAAAAAAAAGGCAGTTCCTTGTCTGTCAGTTTTTACCTGTGGTATATATTCTATCCAAAAATCTTAAGGGTTCATCTATGATACAGAATAAATTAAACCCAAATCTAATATTACTAATCTAATATTACTGACAGTGGGGTTACCTGATAATTCATGCTTCTTAAGAGGAAGTGCATAGAGACAAGACTGAAGCTCTAAAAACCTCAACCTTCATCTCTGCTGACCATGCCAAATGGTTCATTGACTGCTTTTTGTGTCCATGTTCTAATGCAAGGGGCAGAAATCTTTCACGTGAGGCAAAGTGAAGCTCTTAAGAGAGTAAAATAAAGGTTTCTATATAATATTAGTGGCAATTATATTATTATTGCACAGCTCTACTGTACCACTAGTGATAGTATGAATCATATGGATAAAAACTGTGTCCTGCCTTTGGTATAACTATGCAGCTACATGGGACACTTTCTTTCCCATCCTGCCTGTGACTGAAAATGCTCCAAAGGATATTCCTCCAACACCAGCCTTACCATATCTCCTGCTGTGTCCTTTTTTTCTAACCTGAAATATGGCAGTCCTGTGTTTACTGACCAGCTGTACTCTCACATACTCCAGGAATAATTTGTTACTCTTTGAAGCAAAAGACTATAAGGCAAAAAATGCTAACAGCCTATTTCTAAGCAGTATTCTGACTTCCCCACATCTGCTAAAAACTTCCCTCAAAATGACTTCCCATTTCAAAACCTGAACACTTTTAAGCAGATGGCAAACTTCCACTGCAAATTAAGAATGCTGCTGCTATTATTTTTTAACAGAAGTCAGACTCCTAATTTTCTGCACATCATTGTGATAATTTAACCCATCTAGTCTAAGCACAGAATTACTTAGAAAAAGAACCTTCTTTGGAAATTAACTGTTAGCTGCAGGCCTTATGTGAGCTGTAAAGCATAAAGACCATGAAACACAATAAAGAAAGAGTAATACATAAACCCATGATCTGGATTCTCACATTAAACCTTTACAATTAAAATACTGGAAAAGTGCCATGCAAAGTAGATTTAAGAGGAAACGAGGACTGCAAAGATAAGGCTTTCATGAAATACAAGACTTTCTAAAAACAAAACATGGGAATTTATCATGTGGAAAATGCTTCACCTTGTTGACTAAGGCAAATTTTTAGGACAGACTGAATTTTAATTTTTTTTTAATCATCCTGCAAAACCACATTGTTTATCTAACCAAAGATAGAGTTCACTGGATTAAAGAGAGCTCAAAAACTTGTCTGGGAAAGACTGAAGCATAGGTAAGAATACAGAACCTTTTGGCTTCAAACTTCACTGTATGCTCCTTGAGCTAAAATTACCAAAGCCGCTGTGTAAGAGCTGTTACTGTAGCATTCTAATCCTTTTAAAGTCACACCTCTCTGGGGCCAAAACAAACAACTTGCTTGAACAAACCTCAGTTGGGCTAGGAGGCTGAGAGCTCCGGGAAAAACAAAACAAACAAACAAAAACCCAAACCAAAAAACAAAACAAAACAAAACAAAACAGCTACAACTTAGAAATCCAGAGTTTTTCACTGTACAAGAAAGTAAACCTACCTTTTGCAAGACATAAAAGGGAACCAGGTCTGCTATCATAAAGATGCATTAAGGAACAGCTAACAAAGATGTAAATTATTTTACTGCAAAACTGAGAAGACAAATAACTGTGTAACACACTGTTTGGCAGAAGCATCTTAGCAAACTATAAATAAGTGCCATAAACAATCTCACCATGGCAGCAGAATTGTGGGCAGGCTGATTCATACTTCTGCAGCTCCTCAGCATCTTCAACCCATGCCCCCTCTGGTGTCTCTGCAGGGAAGATAAGAGATAAGCTGTTATATCAGACCTCTCCAAAATCCTGACCTGTGACACCAGCACTCCAGCTGTCAGCAGCACTGACATATTACAGTTGCAAAAATATAACTTTCTGATTCACCTTAGCCTAGGTTATAAACAAATTCACAGAGACTGCTGTAGCACCCAGAACCAGCAGGCACCACTGAAAGAGCCTCCTCCGAGCTCATCCTGACTTACTCTGGAAAGAAGGTTTTTTAGGGGAGTCAAGTTGTGGTTCAAACCAAGCTGCGCTAAAAAAATCTCCTCCGAAAGAGAAAGAAATAAACTGACTGAACCCAGAAAACTAGAAAAAATTGTATAATACTATTATATTAAACATCATATGATTTCTTCTTTCAGCCAACCTTATTTTAAGGTCCAACTCTGTTGACTGTGGTTGACAATAGCAATTAAGTAGGAATGAAAACAGGGCAGAATTCAGTTCACCCTGAAAAATGCAGAACACATTAGGACTTTCCAGGGCACAAAAATCATTCAGCCTGGAAATATATTTGCACACACAAAAATATCTAGTCTACAGAGTCTTGATAAAATTCAGAATATTTTTTATTTAAGTTAAAAGCCATGTGATCACTCAAGTTAAAAACCAAACACAATGTCAGTGCCAATGCCAGATTCCTACTCTGCAGGGACCAATGCTCTGTATCAACACATCTTTATGGCTGCATTCCTAGATCCATCTAGATCCCAGACAGCATTTCATACCTCAAAACAATGAGTGCCCTATTGTTGCTGAATTTACATAATTACTTGCTATCCCATTTACAAATCTTGCTTTGCTGCCATACATTTCAGGCCTGTCTAAGTGCTGAAACATCAAGCACCACATGAACAAATGGCCAGATGCACTAATCCAAAGCTGCTACTTGCTATGACTGAAAAGATCTTCGATAGCCATTTGTCTGCTTCATCTTCCTACTCTCTTCCATCTTGACTGGCTATTTATTTACAGTCTCCCACAGTAATACAGTTAGCAAGTAAACCAAAGTAAGTAATGGAATAAGAATATATGGCAACGAAGCCTTTCTTAAAGGGAAGAGAGAGAACTTCATTGTGGATATTAAATGCCTGAAAGGGAAGATCCAGACAGGTGCATTACTTTTTCACACGTGCCATATATTGCTGCTAGTCACATTGGTTGTGTAAGTGGTTTTTGATATAAGTGTGCCTCTAAGGAGAGTGCTGGGAATCTTGTGTTGGTAGCTGTACATCATAAGTGTACAGCCAGATGGAGTGGCTGAAAAAGTAGCTCTTATTTTGAAAAAAAAGAAAAAATTAAAAACAAAAAGTCAATAAACTTATGGTTTTGGTTCAGGAATTCACCTCTGCAGACATAATATAGTACTTAAAATAATAAGAATCCCTCCTCGGAGGTATTTCTTACCAACAAAGAGCTATAGCCTAAAATTGCAATGCTAGAAACACTGCCCTAGAGAAACTTTTAATATAATGATGGAAGACTGAGATTCATTTCTGCAACATAAAAAAAATTCTGCTGTGGCTCTAAACCAATGCCATTATAAATCTAGGAACATTTGTGCCCTAAAGACAAAATCCTACTACTGCACCACATACTAATACTGCAAGGAAATCTAGACAAGAGAGTATAAATATAATATCCTGAAAAGGAAAAAAATCCTCCCCTGAAAGCTAATGAAGATCTCTGCCATTTAACAAGGATGACTACAGCTCTCATCACCAATGTTTTTAAGGTTGTTCTGCTTCACAGTATGCTTTGTTTCCAAGGCATTTCAGAACCTACTATTTTATACTGCAGTGAAGAGCACTGACAGTGCTAATGTACTCCCCTGTTACTCTTTTGGTTTTGTTTGTGTGGGGCTTTTTTCATACCATGGTAAGATTTAATGTTTTAGCATTTACAGCATGTTTTGAGTTAATGATAGAGCACAGTAAGTACATTATGTTGATTCCTTCATATCAGGCAATTGTTATGAGGTTGCCACTGATCAATATGGGAATCAGTCAGTCATCCAGGTGTTCTCAATATTCTCTTCCAGCTTTCCACTTGCAATTTGTAATACATTTTCCATCTTCCTGGTGTGAGTTCTAAACAACAGACATCCACAGAGTCACAGAATAGTTGATACTGAAAAGCCTGTTCAGCCAATTTTCAGTCCAACTGCCCATCCCAAGACAAAGTAAACCTCCACATTTTAAGAAACAGTTACCATTTGGTGAGGAAAAACTATATGTTTATGTAATCTTACATACAATAATGGATCATTCTTGCTCAGCTATCTATTTGCAATTGTACCTTCAAGGGCAATTAATGCACCTCTAGGTGTCTAAATATTCATCAGTTTGTATGCAGTTACTTGAACTGCATCCCCATGATCTCACAAAAATTAGAAAGCCTGTATATACATGAAATATGGAACTATATGACTAATCACTGCTTTGATTCCTCCTCCAGTCCATTGCTAAATACCAATGGCTAATTGATGCAGACACAGTGCCAAGTCATTCATTTTCTGAGACCACAGAAATACTTCTCAGATGTAGTTACCTCAGCCCATCCTCATATGGGCAAACTCATCCAGGACAGTATGGAGATACACTTCCAATTTGACCTTAGTGTATATATGACCCCAATATGTCCCTAGTGTACATTTTATTTACATATTTTTATTCTTTACTTTTTACTTCATTAAAAGAACTCTAAGAAAGTAAGAAAATGCAAATGATGCTAAGAATAAATTGTGATGTAATTAATGAAAAACTATCACATAGATGTGGTAATTAAAATGCTCTCTGGGACAAGGCATTTAATGGGACAATTCAAAGAACATCCAGGGTATTTAATCCCTTGGAACTCATTTTACATCTGCTTTATTACAAATGACATGTGAAGACTTAAGCAGTGGTCTTTCTTTCATTGTTCAAGAAATAGAGCTTATCATTAAATGCTTATCAAAGCATTTAAATACTCTGCATTCCATGTATAGCAAGAAGGTACAGTTCACAATTCAAATCCTGGAGGAGCCTAAAAGACAAGCAAACCAAAAAGAAATCTGTGAGATAGTACAACTGAGATGGGGTAAAGAATTATATATAAAATCTTGTGCACTTAATAAATATCTTTCCTGTCACAGCAAAAACAAACAAAACCAAAACCAAAACAAACCAAAACAAAACCAAACAACTAACTGCCTCTTCCATTTCAGGGAAACCAGCAGTCCTTACCAAAAGAATAAATGAGACAGTAGGAGACAAAAACTATTATAGATTCACTGTGTGAAAAAGTGACCTCGCTGGAATGGGCTTTAGCTTTGTGGCTGAATGCCCGATGGCTGGAAAGAGATCTCATTTAGTCAGCCTTCTCTTCTTCAGTGGGAGAGGTTATGAAACATACTAGTTATAAGATCAGCATTGCAAGGTCAAAAACATGTGTTGTCATGTCCTATGCATTGCATTTTAAACACAAACTAAATAGGGGGCAAATAAGGTAAAACATCATCTATTGACTAGAAAGGGACACTTACGTAAGAGAAGGCACAGAAAAAAGCAAGGGAAAGTAAAATGATTGATTCAGCTAATAAGTGGATTAGTGCCTCAAATGCTTCACACAGTATTTTAGCTCCCAAAGCTGTGTTTTAGCCTGCCCTGCCCTTTAGAGCCTTTTGAAATAGCACAAGTCATAACAGATAATTGTGTATGATATAGTAAAATCACCAATATTGCTTCAGTTCCTCTCTGCTGTTATCTGCTGGACTGGCACTTCAAATCAGGTGTGACCAAATAAGCTGAAGTCTAACAGACCAGTTGCCAAAATACAGCAGTGTGCCTTGAGATGCTGAAGTGTGCAGCACTGTTCCTTGGAAGCATCTGTATCTTTATGCTAAAAGTAATACAAGAGCCCACCTAAACTACTGTCTTCCCCATTTTCTCTGATCTCCCTGCCCAGGACTTACTGAGCCACAGCCCAGTACACCCTTTGGAGTATCACCAAGTGCATTAAGAGAAAAGGAAAAGATAAAGAAAACTCATAAATGGTGTTCCTACTGCTCTAATAGAGAGCTGGAAAACAAACAAAAAAACCCAAACCCATCTGTGCCATCATGTTGAGGAAAGAAGGGGAGAGAAGACAATCACATAACACAAAGTTTAATGAAGACTACAAAGTGTAGCACAGAAAGCATATTTATTATGTGGAAGAAAACTTCACTCTGTCTTTATTGACAGAAATCTGCTCCTCTGGCATAATGGAATTCTCTTGGACAACTATAATGTTGTCACACTAAAAATTCCCACCATTTGGAGAAGTGAGGTACATCTAACAGATACATCTCTATTAAAAGTATGGCTCCTCCACATTAGAGGAGTTTCATCTGGCAAAGAATAGCTTTGAAAATGGAATACACAGGAAGTTTGGTTGGAACAGTAATTTCCTTCTTAACGTTTTACTGTAACTTGGGCAGGTATTAGAAGATTACAGAGAAGTGCTAGTTCAGGGGCCAGAGGCTGGACAATGACCACAATTTGCAGAGACTCATTGCCCAGTGCTGGTCTTTAGATATATACTGCATAAAGAAGTAATTCTTGTATAAAACCACAATCCCATGCTTTAAATGATGTGTATGGACATGGTATCTCCCCATGCTCAGCTTCCTTTCCAGGTGCTGAGCAGTCCCTGCCAGTGTGACTCACAGAAGAACTGCTGCACCAGTGCAGGTAAAAAGTGCAAATTCATGTTCTGCAATGTCCAGTTCTGTACTGGTTGTGCTCTAAGTCTACTCGGATTCATACAGTGTGGCAGAATCACTCAGATGTTTTCAAATTTATCTGCACAGAGCCACAAGGGTGCCTTCAAAATCCTAAAGCATTTTTTGCTGCAAATAATGCACATCATCTTAGACATCCCAGGTGTGAAGCTTGCACACTGAATTTGCTCAGAGCAGGTTATTCTTTTCCCTGTCTTTCTTGAAGGTTTACAAGGAGAAAAGGGTATTTGAAATTTAAGGGCAGCACATGTGGAAACATAAGCAGCAGAAAAACAGCAGAAAAAAAGCAGAACATGCTTCAGTGAATTGTTATGCACCATGGTACCTCACCCTAAGGACCTGTCACTGCCTGTTAAGAAGGAAAAGACAAACTGAATCACAACACAGAAGAGCAGAATAACTCTAAAAAGAAGACAATCAAGAAGGAATTCAGTCAGCCACCCTCCTCTAAAAATTACCATTGTTTAATTCAGCAAGGGCAGACATGCATACTAGCCTAAGGCTTGACAATCAGTCAGAAAACAATACTAGTCTCCCATGCCATTTTGCACTTGTATACTATGAAGTGCTTTTTCAGGCCTGAAAAACTTACTTGTATTCTAAAGCTTATAAAAGAACAGGCATAGACCATTAATGATAACATTTGTCTGGGAAAAAACAAACGGAAAAATACTGGGCTCAAAGGAAGAACTGTATTCCAGAAACACTTGAGCATAATGAAAAATCTTCTGCACTGAGCTCTTGGTGTCTAATCAAACATCTGACTTCTCAGCTCTTATGGTATTTTCCATCTTCGGAACAAGTTACAAGAACTACCTAATCCTTACAGCATCACAGGGAAGTACCTTTATCTCCATGCCCCAATCAAACTGAGCTGCCTCATTCAGAGGTCTGACTCAGAATCAATTATGAGACTTTAATCCTTGGCTCTCAGTGCCTCCTTCCCACTGGCAAGAACACCCCTCTCTCCTGATGCAACTTGGCTGCTTAGCAAGACTTAGATCTTTGGAAAATATCGCTTGGTGATGACACGAACTGGTTACTTTGAAAAGAAAGAATAAGAGGAGAAAGAAATTTATTCTGCTGCAGAACCATGAACAATTTATTCAGTAACTAATCCTACCTCCTTTTTGATGAAGTGGCTGAAACATTCCTCAAAATAAAACGTCCATATGCTAAAACCTTACTTTATTGTTTGAAGGCTTTTTTTCCTGGATTATTTTCAGAAAACCAAGACAGCAGACAGAATATCAGTACTGCACAGGAACAACAGTGAACGTAGCCTGGAAAGCAAAGTGTTTCCCTCTATGAGACCTGCAGTCCCATCCATGCCCTCTCCTTTTCAGTGCTCTTTCTGTTCTTATTCTCTTCGTGTCCTGCTTGTATTTTCTTCCACAAGATCCTTGGGTTTCCCATTCAGCACTGCTATCTGTCCTGATGTCCATCAAATACTCCAAGTTTCTCTTCTTACCTGCCCTTTCCTTCATCAGCAAGTAACTGTCTTTCTCCTGACATTCCTTCACATTCAGCTCAGGCAAGTGTCATCTGTTTCCTCCAGACTGCCAGCACAGGACAGGGACTCTGCTTCCAGGTGCTATGCAATTAATTTGGGTACAATGACAAAGAGGTGCTTTTCTGCCAAATTTCTCCAGCATGTTGGAGCATGTTTATTGTCTCTCAGTCCCAGAATGCTTTAGGTGCAAACCCACCACCAGGACTGGTGCTAACCATATTTAGTTAAGACAAAACCTTCAGAGGCACTGAGTTGGTAACAGCTGTTAACAAACCTGTATGGCATATGGCAGAAGCTTACAGTTTATCTGAATTCTTTTGAGAGACTTCAAAGGAGGTTCCTGTCCTTGCAGGCTTCCCTTTCCTCAGACCCAAAAATGCTGCTTTTGAGGAAAAATGGTTTGCTGCCTTTAGGAGTCCTTTTCTTGGAATATATTAATTAAAATTTCTTATTTCAGAGTTTTACAGTTTTGGTAAACTTGCAAACACTTCTAGGTGTCACAGAGAATGCTGGATAAGCTACACTCTAACCATTCCTGTTGCTTTTAACTGGATGTATCTTGTATCACTCTCCATGTTTCACTTCTCATGACTTGACAGTTCTGTGCTTTTTAAAAAGGAATCAGTTCAGACAGGCTCCTGTGCTGCTGCAATGCCATTATCAGCCCTGGGAATATGAAGATAAACCTCAACAGAAGTATCTAAAAGCACCAAATCACACTTTGAGAAAGATAAAACCTAGAAAAAGGAGTATCATCTCCTGCATCCACTGGTTCAAGCACATAATTTCTAATCACTCAAACATAAAATACTATATTAGAAGCTAGAATAGTATAAGCACTCCCTCCTGCACACCTGACACCATGCAAAAACAGAGGCCAGGCAGACCTGCCTATCATCTGTATACAGTGTCTAAAGGCTCCAGAAGTCTGGATCTGCACGACAGAAGCCGATTTATTGGACTGTGACTATGTGCTCTGCACAGTAAGAACCAATGAATCTTGTCTTGGACTGATTAAAATTATAACTGTACAATCTCTGTGATCAAAAGAACAAGGACTCATTTTTCACAGTGAAACGCCTTAGCAGTTGGACACACTCAAACTGTCTGCCTTGTGGCATTTTTAGCTGTTCTTTACATTGCCACATAAATCAAAGGCATGTATTTTCACCCACCTACATATAATGCAGCAAATAGGAAGAGATACAACAAAATGAACATTTCTGGTTGAATCCAGAGCAGCTTTTTAGAAAGAAAAAAGCCTAGTAGATATAAACCCCTTACCTTTCCACAAAATTTGATATGATCTTCATAATAAAAAATACAAAAAATCTACAACTAAAAATTAGGTTGATTAACAAAGACAATATTCCTTTTTTACTACTACATGTGGAGGAGAAGGAAGGGGAAGTAACAGACACAGAAATAGCCAACAAAATTATCAGGCTCGTTTAAGAATTATAAGGGGGGGAGGGCAGGTGGGACGGGAAGGCATTATTTACCCTCATGTATTTTTTTTTTATATTTCCACAGAAACAGGTCATAAGACCAAGATTTCAGAACCCTTGCTCTCCATACCTAGTAAAGTTTTCAGGCAATCAAAATCACTCCAGTTTCAAAAGAATTTAGATTCTGGTTTGTCATCCATTATGATTACAAAGAAACAAACTGCTTACCACAGTTAATGCATTTATGGTGGGTGATACCAAAGTTCTGTCCAATTAGTGACAGTATAATAACGAAAATCAGAGTAATCACTTTCTCTATTTAACATTATTTGTTTAGGTTTACATGCAAATGAATGGGGGCTACTATAATTTTTCTCATCTTTATAAATAAAAAGTGCAGTCACACCATTTGACCACTTGGAAGCACAAAACTCAAACAAAGCAAATTATTTTAGCTAATCTGCTATCTAAGATTACAAACCATACCTTTTATCCACCCATAATAGTTTTGGGATACATGATCTGTGTAGCTACTTGCCTACAGCTAAGGTAGAGAGCCAGACAAATCATACAGTATTTTAGTAAGAGAAATTCACAGTCAGCACCTGCCCAAGAGCCTAAAGAAGTATCTGTTGCCATGTCAAAAACCTCAGTCTCTGATACTTCAGTTGTGAAGGTCACCATATTTTAAACTGTGCAGAAATGATCAAGAAAAGGCTACAACATCCCAGCATGTTTCTTTGTACAGAAAGCTGCAGAACCACTGCTTTACTTCGAAAAGTTGTAGCAGGATGACAAGTCAGGCCTCAGAGCAAAATCAAGACTTTAAACTTGGCCTTGACATCAAAAGATTCCGAAGCATAAAAACCCTCCATTCAAAAGCCTCTCCTACAGGATTTACTATTTTCTGCACCTGAACCCAAGTGGTTTTAAGATACAGTTCAATTTTTCATTTCTCTTGAGAGCCCTTCTATGTAGTGTAAGAATAGGGCTACTGCATTGCTAAATCACTAAACCAGAGTCAAGGTCATGTGTTTTTTTTACAATCTCTGGTAGGCTGCAAAAAAACCACCTCACTTCTTGAGATAAATGTATCACTATGATTGAGGTTCTATACCTTTTCGTCACAGGTAATAATTATTTCAGAAGAAATAGAAACAAAGGCACACTTTCAAAAACTTTGTATTAGTGATCTCTTGTCTTCATTTGAAGCCTCCTCCCTTTAAATTTGTGAGTATTAGGCTCAGAATTGTCCTGCCCGGAGGGGGCTGAACAAAATTAGTTTCAGACCATGTTGGTCCAGATGCTGGCACTTGCTGGTATCCTTCTTTATCAAAGTGACACAAAGTAACCCTTGTTCTGGAAGTCCATTCCTAGGACAGTCAACAGGACTGGACCAGGGGACTGTCAAGGGCTGGCTCTGCTATAGGTTACCAAAAGCTAAGGACATTCTGTAATTACAAACTAAAGCAACTTGCTGTGAAAGATTATAGCTGGCCTAACAGGCATTTTTTTTTTCCTTGTAAATATGTAAGAGCTGTTCTGTTTCCATTTACTGTTTCAGCTAATGGCCATAGGAATTTTGCCAGTTTTCTGTGTCAGGTATGTCAGTGTTCATTTGACTTTCCTAACCAGGTTTCTCCCAGTCATGTTCACCAGAAATTTCTAAAACAATTGATTTTAAAAAAACCCTAGATCCTTTATCTGTTGCAATTACAGGAGTTTTCTGAGATGAGGCTTTTATGACAACATGTTTACTAATATATAAACTGTTTAGAGATGAATGATCAGTAAATCAGCATATACAAATGAACCACCAGAAAAAGCTGCCATGAGTTGTCACCAGCCTTCAGCTGACATTCACTGCTGACCTTTCAGATGCTTGCTGCAGTCAACTTCTGGCTATACTTTTACCTCCTCTTTCTGCGAGCAACTTGAGAACAGACAGGTCACTGGGGACTTTCTTTCACATCAATAAAACCAAAATCTAGTTTAACAGGAGAGGAAAAACATGATAATAAGAAATGCCATCTAGAACTCCCCTGTGAAAAGCTTGCCATGCAACAGCAGAACAGAAAACTGGAACGTTTGGGAAAGCTGGTCACATACCAGGACATTGTGGAGTTCTAGAGGCTTTTCCCAGAATAATTCCCAGTTATCTGCACAGGTCTAGCCATAGAAGTCCTGTTCTCTGGACATACAGGGGACAAATCAGAAATGTAGTTTTCTGGACTTTTCGTGTAGATCTTTTTGTTTGGGTTTTGTTTGTTTGATTTGTTCCCTCACTCAAGACAAGGGCAAGTGAGTCCTAAACTACTGGCAAGAATCTGTGAGAAGAACCTTAAAGCAATTTCCAGTGAGTATCAGGCATTTGACTGAATGTCCAGGAACTCAATTTGAGCTCAGTCTTCCCTAATGTCCACTTAAAGACTACACACAAAGGGACAGCAGAGCTCTCCTGTCCCATCTATGCTGAGTGTCATTTAGTTGTGCACATACCCAAGTGGTCTTTAAATGAGCTGCAGCCACCATGGCCAAGGCTTCACTGGACACCGGTTGAATTTTGCAGCCCATCCTGAGCCCTGTGACTTTTTCCCCGTGGAAGTGTTTCCCAGTGTCCGTATGGATGTGCAGATGTTTTGGGATGTGCCCACCTGTCCTGCAGTGCCCTGTGTTGGGTGCCTGAGGCCAGGTGCTGGCAGGGGGCTGCCTGGGGGTCTCTGTGAAGAGACCCCGAGGCTGCCTCTGCTGGACACAGCCAGTTCCAGATGGGATCCAGATGGTTCCGGCCGGTTCTGGGCCGGTTCCATCAACCCCTAGCTGGGCCTGTGAGCGGTGCTGGTGCTGCCTCTGTGGAAATGTATTTGAGGAAGGGCAAAATGCTGCCTGGCAATGAGGCAATTTTTTTTGCAGTACCCTTCAAGTTCTAACTCAAGAAGCTCACCCAGTTTTAATAAATCTTCTGATTCCCTGGTTGTTACAATGACTGCCCCTGCCACCAAAACGCAGGTGCTGGTGCTGAAATCTCCCTCTCCTGGTGCAGCTCCTTCAGGCCACTCTATTTCTAGGATCAGTTTTGGCTAATCTGGATCAATGCTAGCAGTATTCCTTGCATTTCCACAGTTGCCACTTCCCACTTAGAACAACAACAACATCAACAGCCTTATTCTTCCATTCTGCATTCCAGCACATTTTATTTTGCTTGGAATTCCTGGGTAACACAAAGCAATGACTGATCTATTGTCTTCATAATACTGTCTTATGAGTTAGAGATGTTAAGGCTGTTTTTCTACAAAGCTTCCCAATGCACCATATATGTTATGAAATTCTGTGCATTATTTTATTCTGGACAGAGGGAGCTTATTATTGTATAAAAGCAATTTTGCAGCTTAAATCGTGTATATTGCTACCCTAAAACAATAAACTACAAGCCCTGAGAGGAAAAGGAGAGTGGTTCAGACATAACAAAACCACATATGTAAAAAGGTATTAGTGATGTGCAAAACCAGGGAAGGTTTTGTATTAGTAGAATATCATTATTGTTGCCTGTAAGTACTATAATTTGACAGTTTCACCTCTAGATGTCAAGGACAATAGTTAATTTGTACAAAGTAGATAAATGAGGTGGAAACTAATCAGAAGAGGTTTGTTTATCAGTTCTTTGGTGATATATTACACTGCAATAATAAGACAGTAACTGCGTGTTCTATCTGGCTGAGAATAACTTCCAGCATCATTTCTCATTTTTACATATCAGATCTAAAAGCACCTCCCAGTATTTGAAGTTCAACAAAACTCAAAAACAGTAATTAAACCCAGTCAGCTGGTAGCAGTAGATTTTAACAAGTGAAGTACCAACATTCAGTTCCACATGTCATCTCCTGGCCCCTCTGAATTTAATGGTCACAAATACCAAACTGCATTAAAATGGTAATTTCTCTGTGTAGTGGGCAACTCCAAATGTGTGAATGGTTTTAATTGTCTTGGGTTTTGTACCTTTGTCACATTTTTAATTTTAATGTGACCATACTTGTCTTCTGTTCATAATTGCATTGCAACTAGAGAAAAAAATACTTCAGAACACACATAATCCCAAATAATATTCAAATACTTTGAATTAAAATTCTGCATGGTTAACTACACGTGTGAACAACCCACTGCAACCTGCATGCTTACTGGAAGATGAGAGGTTAGGGGAGGTGTTTAAAAGAAAATTTTCTGGTTTATGCTGAAAATTGAGATGCTTGCCAAAAAGCCATTGTAGTTCAGCATAAAAAAACAGCTTCCAGATCAAAGACAACTAAGCAAAGTAGTTCACTATTTCAGTTTACTTGTCCAAAGGCCTCTCCTTCTCTCCCTTCTGATAAACACTCTCACAGAAATGCTTTATGCTTCCTTTTTTTATAACTCAGGACTGTAGATCTACATTAGCCTTCCAAAGGCCAAGACCTCCTGAGCAGAGCAATGTCACAGAACGCACTGTGCTTGTCTCATTTCCACACACACACCCCCAATTATAAAAAACTGCTATTTGGTTTCCCTTAAAGATGCCAATTACAAGCTGCTTATTAAAAAAAATACAAACAATTAGAGGCTAAAGGAAGTCAATGAGAAGATACTCTTTCTGACAGCACATTATAAATAGAGCAAATGATTAAATAAATAAAGAGAGGGAAGAAGTCTGCTTAAGAAAGTCAATGAGACTAGATGGAAAATAAATTTTGTTGGCAGGAATTGTAGGGGTTTAATTTAACAGAATTTATAAACCATATATACAGTATTTCACAAACACCTAAATGCAAGTAGAGCTCTAATACAATCCTATTTCCTCCCTGCCATCTCACTTTTATAAATATAAAAAGCACGGCCAGCCAAGTAAAAATAATATATTACTTCAAGAGTCTTTAAAAGAAAAGAAACACTGAATTACTGTTACACAGTAATATTTATACTGTCTGCCAGTGTGCTGTATCTCCTTTTTATAAAACATACATAAATTTTCAAAGAAGCACATTACAGCCTTGCCTGCAACAGTGAGCAGCTGTATCTGGAATAAGTCATATGAGTAGACATAAGCAGCCATTCATTTCCCTTGGCTTTTTAGGAAGGCATAGAAAGCCACTAAAATGTCTCATTATGGAAAGAGTTTAATTCTTGTAGGTTAAAGTTCTCTTTTGCAGATTCTTGCAAAATCAAAATTGCTGATAATTTTAGACACCTGGTAAATGTTTTGCACTAGAATATGATGCCACAAATGAATAGAATTTGAACAGCTTGAAGAAACACCTACCCTTTGTGAACTAGGTTTTTTCATATATGCTGATAGCCAGTTGCAAGCCTAAATTGAATTCAGAATAACAACAATTACATCTTAGTCTGAGCAAAGGGAATATGTGTATTTTAGAAAATCAGAATTTTAAAATCAGATATATAACATAGTGTTAGATGATTATATGCCAAAAATTAGTCCAGCTAATGGCAAAACTATCAGAGTATAAACAGTCTCAATAAAGGAACAATAGATTGTTTGTATAGTTTTCTGAAAAAGTTACACAAGGCCAAAATTCTAAAAATGGAAAATCTATTTCTTCAGTTGCTGGGGTTTTTTATTTATTTATCTGTAGCAAGACTTAGCTTTCCCCAAAAGAGTGTTGGGTGTCTGCTTCTAAAGTTTCAATTTCTTCTGGTTCTCCTATGATAAGACAGAAGGGTGAGAGGCTGTGCCTGCCACAGAGCAGGAATGGCTGGAGTGGTTCATGGGAATCCTGCATCCAGTCTATTTTAGCCTAAGTGGCATGTGACTTAGTTATTGACAAATAATCCAAAATGTCAGATGGGTAGGAATTCTATCCTGCAAGACTAGAGCTATACAAATGACAATGCTGACAGCCTTTTAATTATCAGTGGCACAAGCAGGTGCTACTGTAATAAATCTCTCTTTCCTAAACACAGATGAATCAATATCTAATTAGAGGCTTCATCAAAGCTTACTAGGACCAAAGCAGGTCAAAAAGATCATATAGGAAATACTACTCCAACAGTTTAAAATGACAGTTTTTTGGGTATAAACACCCTATACTGATAGCCAAATGAGAATGCACTACTATATTCTGCTGACATAGAAAGACACCACATAACATTACATTATGGAAATGTACATGTGCATTATAGTTTTACTCTGTCCCTGGTAGGGCCACAATGTTCTGAGCTCAAAACTTGGAAGGCTCTTCTCAACATCTGAGCTTTTAGAAATAATATCTATTAAGATAAAAATTAATTTTTTCCTATTATGGTGCAAAAAAGTTCTTGGCACAGGAAACTGTTTGATGGCTCCAGCGATTTAAAGAGCACCTTATGAAGTCAAGGCATGGCCTGACAGATTAATTCAATAATAACAGAAACTCTGGACGCAGCTAATATATCCCTTTGCTGTCTGAGAACTCACAAAATATTAATGTAGTCTAATAACCAACTTCTGAACGAACATGGTAATGATGAGCAGTGTAATCACTGTGATTTCAAAGTTTAGGAAAGAGACAACATTCATCTCACCATTCTCACACTAGCAGAGTACTTGGAGTTTGCTCTAAGTGTAAACTGTGATCCCTGTCCTCACGGAGCTCCTATACCTTATTAGTTGAACAAGATTTTAAAAGAAAAATCTTGCAGAAAATTCTGATTATGAGGACTTCAGATGTCCTGTTATGTATTCAGAGCTTACAAATTTTTTTAGCTTAAATCTTAAATGATGTTCCATAAAAAAGAAAGGGAAAAAGAAGAGGTAAATCTTTAAAAAATATGGTTTACTGAATAGAATACTATAAGTAGACACCTGGATCATCTAACCTAAGCTTATGTAAAAGACTGAATAATCATGCATTACAAGCCAAGTCTCCTGTGGGAAGACCAGAGCATTTGAATGTCTGCATAATGTTGACAGTGGAATTTTAAGCAGTGTTTTTCATAAGACAGTGAAACTTACAAGGCAGAGAAACGTAAGAGGATATGAAGGGCAAATGCATAAGCATGTCTGAAGGGAAGTCATTAATAGCATAAAATATTCGTCATAATGGCCTGATAAATGAGCTTTCATGCATCCTACTCAGGATTCACTGCATTTCAAGATGACTTTTTTTAATTACTGAATTTAAATGAATTGACCTTGAGCGTAACTTGAATGCTGGCTCATGATTCTTTACACGAAGACTCAGTTCATTCAACAATATCAGTGGAGTAAATTTACAGTCATTTTGCTTCTTATGCACGAGTCAGCAGAGGAAGTTCTTGCAAGTAAGCTGAGGTTACCTTACCTTTATTCTCTATTTGTAGTATCCTGTCTAATCAAGATACTGATGTTCACCAGGTAAGTAAATTTAAATGAATTATACAAATAGGAAGAGGAAAATTTACAAAGAACCTACAAAAAATAGTTGAATTTCATTTTGCTGCAGTATAGATTCCTCTTCTGCCATAGTAAATTTTTAATTAGGTGGAATTTATTTATCTTACTGCCTGTTGTATGTTCCCCTGCAACTAACATAACCCAGACAGAAAATGGTTTGGTTTCTTTGAGACTTGCACCATCAGAAACTGCAACATTACAATTACACCAATAGTTGAGAATTCAGTTCTCAATCAACTTTAAAAAGCAACTTCTAACTTCACTGTACTTTTTATATTTCCACTTAAGGTATATTCCAGTCACTGCGTTACTGATGTCCATGCTTAGAATTATTTGCAATGTATCCCTGTTTTCCCTCACTTTAGGCTAATGCTATCAGCTAAGCTCACTGTGTCTGGTATATTAATTTCTTCAGAAGTAGGCAGGTTTCTTCAGAAGTAGGCAGCCACACAACACTTCAGGGACAGAAAGACAAACAGCTTCCTAAAAAAATATCTCTGCCATGTCAGAATCTGCTTTTCCTGGAGAAGGCATCTTTGTCAGCCTTTGTGGTTCAGCATATTATGTTTCCATAAAAAACATTTCAATGTGTAAGTAATAAAAAAACTCCCATATGGAGAGAGAAAACTGCAAATATCCAGGAGAAAAAAAAATGCACAGAAAACTCTAGAAGAATTTTTTCCGAATATAGAGATGTTCACAGATGAGCAAGTATAGTATTAAAATAAGCAGAAAAATTATAAGGTAATTTAAGACATGTCACTTTACATTCATTTACTGTGGTCTATTGCAAATGTTCTTGAAACACCCTCTTTTAATTTAATGGTGGTATGAATTTGGGATTGGAACAAGGCCATATATCTTCTCTTTATGATGCATTTTCTGATCCTCTGAATTTATTATAGCTGTAGTCCTGATAGTTTATACCTGAACTTGATTATCATTTGATATTTGTACAATACTAAATGAAATCTGCATGAAGGTGCCACTATAATCATGCCTAACATTGCTTAATTCTGCTACAGGATTCTTGCTTATTGTCTACATCTACCTATACATTTGAAATTTACTAGAAAAAGAGAGGCAGATAGGAAGACTATGGAGATACAGAGAAGAATCATCTGTGAAATAAATTAGGAAAGGGACCTGTCAACTCAAATTACCACATAAATGAAATACAAAGTCTGTCTGGGTAAGTCACCTTGTAGTGAGACAGGACCAGGTGCCCTGAGTTACTGATGAGTGGGTGTGGGTTCACCTGTGTCTGGCCTCCCTCCTGAGCATGTGCAGGAGCAGGGGGCCAATAAGAGAGCAGCTGACACCCACGGAGAGAGCTCTCACTCTTCAGTGAGCATGGAGAAGCCCACAGCTCAAGGAGCCCCAGGAGCAGGCAAGAAGGGGTAGATCCCGAGGCCACAGGAACAGCCCTAGGACATCGTCCAGGAATGGGCTAAACCCCGAGGCCTCAGGATCAGCCCTAGGAGCAAGAAGGGCTCCTCCCGCTTCACACCTCCCTCCTTTCTTTTTTTTTTTTTATTTTGAAGAGAACAGCAGGCTTATGTTTACATTTCTTATAAAAAATGTAATTGCTTATTTAACAATGTTCTCTTTCAGTTAATGAAGAGGCAGAAATCTGGCAATTGTTTTATAGATACAATTTTTTT
The DNA here is from genome assembly GCF_003957555.1 of Calypte anna. NCBI lineage: Eukaryota > Metazoa > Chordata > Aves > Apodiformes > Trochilidae > Calypte > Calypte anna. The sequence goes on along the minus strand of NC_044257.1, from coordinate 8,008,002 downwards.
GTCAATTCAAAAATTCTGTCAACTCAAAATTACAGCTTTCAATGAAACTGGAAAACATAAGACAGCAAATTTCTATGCATTACATAGGCTCTTATATAGTCTGACATACTTCCCAAGCATCACTTGTCCAGTAGTTTCAAAATCTTTTGCCAAAATATACTTTTAACTTCACTCACTTGGTCTTAGTTACTGTGAGTTTATGAATAGAGGAATCCAGTCCCTTACATGTATGCTTAGAAATCAGGAGCTTCTTTGACCTTGGAAAAGTCATGTATAGAAATGAAGCAAAACACAAAACTGCTTGAATTTATTCCTCATCTCTCAAATTATTACTGTTATTATGAGTGTTATGCATACATACTTGCACACATATATCTGATAACAGTATTATTAAACATTCTAAGGAATATGTGAAAACATTTTTAAAACTGTGGTTTAAACATGGAAAATGAAGGATTAAAAAGTTCAGTCACCTACAGTTACAGAGAGTGCATCTGAGAAATTCTTTCCACTTCATAAAGTGTTTTAAAAACATTAGGGGTTTGCCCAGGAGAATGCACATTCTCAAAAGCTTTGTTGATGTAAATACCATTATCTGCCTTTCAACTGGATCTTTGGGAAAACTGCTGAAGTATAGAAGACACTGAGTGGCAGGGAAACCTAGGCAGGTAGCAAGACTGTATTCTATAAAGTTTTTATTCTATAACAAGGATCTTAATCCAGGATCTATATGCATATAAGACTTTCTAACAATATGGTGAGTAACAGCTACTGTTCTTTAAAATCATCTGCAAAGCAGGGGATTATTTTGCTGCATTATATCTAGTATCTTAAAAAGGAGCCTTTACTTTAAGAGGAAGGCTGTACAAAGTAAGATTTCATTATCTTTCTCTACCACATCAACAGATAATATATATGGACTCTATATATCCCACTACATACTATTAACATACATCAAAAATTATAAAACATCACTACTCTAAGCTACAAATTGTAAAATACTTGCAAGGTATATTTTATAGGATAAACATCACTACTACAAAAATATTTGGATCTGTTATTGAAGTTTTACTAAGTTGGCAGAATCAAGTGAAGGGCCAAAGGCACATCATACCAACCTCACAGTCATCCTATGTCAACTGTATGTAATGAAAAAAGATAAAGGAGTGATTCTGTCTATCAACATTCGCTTAATTTTTTGTATAGCTCTTTATTTACTTTGGCCTCATCTCAACAGCTGGGCATTGCCTCACACAGCTTTTGGTCTACTTCTTCAACACAAAGAGGTGTGTTTAGGAGCAAGATTTTGTTATTTTGTCATTCATTCCTATCCAGACCTTCAGCTTTAACTGTACTATGTTAAAGTTTGTACAGTGGCTGATACACAATGTCTGAAACACAAACACTTCCCACTGTGGATGAACAGCAGAAGAAACTAGCAAAGTCACCACAATTATTTGGAATGCAGTTGTGTATTGCCAAGCCCTGTAAAACCATAGTAAGATGAAGCTCTTCCTTCATGCAGGAGCTGAGGCACAAAAGACCTTAGGCAGGGTAAATTTGCAGATGAAGAAGTGCAGCAGAAATAACCTAGGGTCCAGCTACTGGTTTCTTAGGTTGAAGATAATAAGTAAGCAGTGCAGAAATAAATTTATACCATAAAATCAAAATAAAGTTATTCTAATAGAAGATGATGGAACATAAAGAATATTTTTAATATATTAAAATAAATTTTAATAAAACCTTAAGTCAGACTGCATGCCTGGTTCTTAGTCCCTTTCCATGCTGAATATTCTAAGCTGCAGAGAACAGTCCTGGAGCTGAACACACTTCAGACAAATTTTAAAAATTGATAAAATCAAGATAAATCTAACTTTAAAAAAAAAAAAATATCTGCTGCCCTTCAGCAGCCCTGAATGCCACACTGCTACATCATAGCCAGGCCTATAAAAGCTACAGAGTTGATGAGCCTGATCACTGAACCTGCTGAAGAACTTGTGATTTTTTAATAGATCCTTACCAGCTACCATGGTGACCATATTTGACCATATCTCTTTTGATAATGTCCTTTTTCAACAGAAAACAATTTAAACTGAAATACTGAATAGTCTAAACTACTGTCTTTTTTTTAAGAAGAACATTAAAGGTAGCAGACACAACTGAAAATGCACACCTGGCAGGTATAGTCTCATACTATTTTCATCTATTATAAACATACAAGGAGGAAAAACAAAATATGCATGAAATAAAACATTATAAGTAGAGAAAAACACCGCATATATACATAGAGATGCTGATTTAGTAATTTATTTTGTGCCTTATCCTAATCAGATTCTGTTTTCACATGCCTGGGGAACCTTGTGGGATTAGTACAAATATATTCCACGATGACAAGAGCTCTGCACATAAATTCTGCATGTGAAATATGTATGTTCAAGAATATATAAATCAATCAAACATTTCTGTGAAGACTGAAACCTAAACAAATAAACAGAGCATATACATATATTTATTCACTCAAGAACTTTGAGAAGACAACACATAGGAAAAGAACTGCATGGAAGAGAAACTCCCAGCTGACAGCTCTTGGCTTTGAGAACACCCTAGCTGGGTTCCATGATAAAACAGCTACTCCTCTGGCTTACATATGTTCATCTGAATACTCAAAGATTTACAAACATCAAGGTAAAACTAGCACTCACAGTTGTTTACTGGATATTTAGCTAATATTTTTACTCTCTGTACCAAAATGAAGAACTCATATACTGTTCGTTTGATTCACACACTGCAACGCTACAACTGAGAACTTCCCCAGTCATCAAGAGGCACAAAATCCTTTAGATAAGTACTAATAGCTGAATGTTATATAGTAGCTTTTTTCAAAGGATAAACAAGTAAATCAAGTAAATCAGCTTCACCTCTAAGTCACCTCTGACACTGCATAAAAATTGCTGGGGAGTAGTTCAAAACATTTCCACTCCATTTTTCTCTAGTTCTTGTTCATTTCAGTCAGTGCTGCCCAAACACTTACTGCCAATATCTGGACAAATGGAAGATTCCTGAGATCTAATTTTGCCTCACATATTGCCCATTAGGTAACAGTTATCCATTACTATACAATACACAAATAGAACTCCTTAGTACATTCTTCTTTTTTTCCCCTTATTCTCCTCAAACAGCTGCCAAATGCTTATTTATATATATTGACAACTGTAAGATATTTATATATATTGTCAAATATTTACAAACAGACCTCTCTTCATGCCTTATGGACCAAGAATAATGAAATACCCACAACCACACTATTTCATATAAAGGTCCCTAGAAACTTCATACAGCAATTTACCTTTTGAATAAAGATGCATTATAGGAAATCTCAGAGAACCAAAATTTTTCCTCTTTATCCACAGAGCCAACAACAGAAAGTGGATGAAATGAATACACAGGTTGCTACACCCAGTTATAACTAACTTGACACTAGCAATCCTGATCACAGCATTACTGGATTCCTATTTATAAAAATACACCTCCTCATGAACAGATGTAAATTCCAAGAGCCACAACAAGCCTTTCATCACAGTTTTGCCTTTTCATGCTTATTTTTACCTAGGAAAAGTAATAGGAATAATAAATCCAGTTTTGTATATTCTCAAAATACTTTTACTATGTAAACCCATGAATTTTTACCACCTTGCACGAATGCAGTACTTGCTGACAGAATACAGAAACTTTGTGACAGAGATAATTCTTCCCACAATTTGCTCTCAGCTGCTCAAGGCACGCTTGATGGGGTTAGCAGTCACAGACTGCCACTCAGCAGAGAAGCATAATGCAAAGAGAAACCATTTTAAGCAATGTCAGCATTGATAATTTTACATTTACCTGTTGTATTTTCCAGCTCGATGAACAGAAAAAAACCACACCTTCTGCTTAGAGCCTCACTTTAATAGAGAAGGTGGACATCTCTCTAGCTGTAAATTGAATTACTTTTCCTCCTGTTTCTCAATCAATAAAAAATGAACATGGTCTCTTCTGAGCTCCCATGTTGTCCAGTCAGATCTCTTTGAAATATCAGAGCAACATTTGCGGGCTTAGTTAAATTGAAGTAAAAAATTACAGTATTGGCATGATCTGGATGATTAGGCAAGTAGGTGGGTGAATATTTCAAGGTGTTCTAAACACAGCCATGTTCCTTTGCAACCAGGTTTTTAAAGAAAGAGCAGAGTGTGCAAAGAAGGTCTTAATGATCAAAGAGACTTCAGGTGACCTAGAGGAATCCCAGTGTAGGTTCATGTTATTGCAACCCTATTCACCAGACCATAAGCCAAATTTTCTAGTAACTGCTTGAATCGCATATGTTGTTACATCCCAATTTTTAAACAACTCTGCATAATCTGTAAACTGAATGACTTATCCAGTTTCAGTGCTTTCAGATAAGTGAGAAAAGGCTTCTATTTCACTAAAAATATTATTTTCACTACTTTGTAATGCATGTAACAATTCATAAAATTTTCTACTCTGTCTTGAATGTACTTTGATATTTTTGAGATATCCTTGTTGATGTGTTTCAATTTAGATGGATCTCTTCATTTTCTCTAACACAAACTTGTATTCTGTTTTTCATGCTTCTTGTGATGGGTGAAGCCTAAAACATTTACTTTTTTTTTTTTTTCTCTCATGCTACCTTTTTGCATTCCAACATGTTTCCATTCCCACAGGTAATCTGCACTTCCAAATGTGTTTTGTAACATCTGGTTGCATCAGCTAAAAGTGTTCATTTCTGTGCTTTTTCAATGATGATTTTGCAGCATTAGTATTCAGTCTCAGTGACTATTTTCTGTCATGGGTGTGATTGCATTTCAAAGCTCGCTATGATCAAAATGGAATTACTATATTTTCCTAGCTCAGTTTTAGAGCACCTAGTCAATATTTACCATTTTGGATACAGGGAATATGTAACCATGTTCAGATTCTGGAATATAAATTCTACTCTGTCATTTGAGCCTGTCATATTTACAGCACTCTAATAATTATTCAGAAATGTCAGCTATCTGATTCAGACAGAGTTTAATAGTCTCTCTATTCCAGTATTAATTTTGTTGCTGGCTGTGTGGAAGAAATGTGTGGATTATGCAGGGATCCCACCTTATCAAATATGTTCTGAAGTCCTCATTCATGTTCCAGTCTGCCTTCCACACTCTCTGGCACAGCCACAGTATGACTTTCAGGAGCTGACTGAAATTCCAAAGGCTTAATATTATCTGGTCCTTCATTTTAAGATACTGCCAGCCACCAGGATTTTCTGGTATGCTGTTTAAATCTTCTAATAAATTTGCTAGGTTATCATCTGCATTACATAGCCTGCTCGGCTTTCATCTTTACAAGTCCTTTTTTTTTTTTTTAATGGACAGATAAAATTGCTGCTACATGCACAAAAGAAAATGCTTTTATTCATTAGAAATAAAAAGGGAAAAATACATGGAGAAATCCAGAGAGAGTAAGGTGGGGAACCTGAGAAGAAAATACAAGTTGTCTAATGCCAGCAGCCTCCAAGAAAATGAAATTGTGAATGCCCTCTACTCAAGGGTACTGCCAATTCAGGGCCTCTGCAGCTCAGGGACAGAACTTGCAAGACAACTTGCCATACATTCAATATTTTGGGGTGTCATTGATTACTTTGAAAAGAACATTTTTAAGGAACTTCTACCAAGAGTCCACACTAGCAAATTTCTTTCAAGCAGATCACTATTTTTTGCTGTACACTGCCAGGATTGTCTGTTCTAGTTTTGCTCTCTGTTCCTCATTCATCTTTTGCCTTAAGATATGATATGCTCCTTCATCCACAAGGAATGAAATAACTTCTGTTTGGGTGGTTTATTAACTGAATAGACAGGCTCTATTTTGAATCAGAAAAGAACCCAGAGGTTCTGCCACTTTTGGGTTCAGATGCCTAGGTAGAAAACATTTCAGCTGATGATCAAATGATAAAGAGGTCTTTGGAAAGTCAACTAGTGTCTTATCCATACTGCATTATGTGCTGAAAAATGAAAATATAAAACCTTTTCTTGTTATTTGAAACTGGATTTATAACATATGAGTAGTATACTTAGTAATACATAAAATGAATAGCATTCATCTGTAAACATATACTTTTCAAAGCTAAAGCTGATGCAACCCTTTAAGACATCCTCCACCATGGTATCTGTTCACCAAATCCAAATTCTCATCCTCTGGGTATTCAGAGGAGCAAGGATTAAGGAAATGCACCAGTCTCAGTTTGGGGGCTGAAGTGGCAGCATATGCATTTGAATGAATATCTTTATTTCTTTCTCTGTCTTATAGCATATTTAATGAAAGTTAAAATATAAATTATGTATATACATTTATGAACATGTTTATGTTAAAATACTGACATTTCCTGAATACATACAAGTGTGCTGAAAATTAAGAGTCTGATAAACTGCCTTTTCAAAAGCAATGCTCACTATTTGCATTAAATTCTGTAAATACTAGAAGAAAATGTATTTTTCCCAAGTACTAACATGATCTGTCTCCTAGTATGTTGAACATCTTGAATAATGAATGCATAAGAATTTTTTTGCTTCTCTGTAAAGCAGTGGATACAATATGAACTTCAATAATGTCTTTACGTGACAGGGCACTCAAAAACAATTTTTAACTTAAAATCATTTCCCAGTTGAGTACTTTTTCAAACTTCTTCACATTGCCAGTATCAAACAAATGTTCTATTTGAATTCATTTTGTTGAAATCAAGATCTAGATCAATAAGTCTGTCTGCTTCATCAGAAAGATTTACCTATTTGCCTGTATTTCACTGAGTTCAACTTATGAAAACTTCAGAGGACTCATCCTAAAATGAGTAGCAAAGTTTCATAAATCCATTTCATCCTGCCAATTAGTAGGTGCCACCATTTTGTCTCATCTACTTATGACAAACCAGTGCAAACTGAAATATTTCTTTATGTGCATAAAAATACCCTGCAGGTAGCAAGTCATGGCATAATTACGCACCATTTTGGGATGTTTTTAAAAGATCCTATTAAGTGCACATGGAAAAACGTTTGTAAAACATGCTAATTTGTGTCCTCAAATAAAAGTACAAAGACAGTCAAAGCAGAGTGGCCTATTTTTAATGGTTCCTTTGGCCCCTCACAATGTTTTCTCAGAATGACAGGATGATGAATCTATTACTCCCTTCTTGATGTAACAGCCAGTATGCAGCTGAAAATCTCCCAAGGCCACAAGTGACAAGTGGTGTAAGTACCACCACTGCTGATGGAGACTCTTTTAATTTCTGCCTTTGTCAGTCTGCAGTAATGAGCCTGTCTGCTGCAGCACCAGAGGAAACACACTAATCTGTCTGAAGACATTTGTCTGAAGTTGCAGACTTTATGCAGAGGACTCACAAACAGAACTAGCTACCTATCTCATGACCCTTTTCAGATATTATTAAAACTCAGATGCCAAAAATTTGGAAACACATTGTACACTATGACCTACAAATGTGAACCAAGCTGCAAAGAATGTTCTCTTAATGCTCTCTTATATAGAAAGGAATTTACATCATTGTACATCCAAGCAGGATGACAACCGACTGCACAGGATGGCAAGAATGAGCTCCTGACAGCTAATAACAAAAACTTGTCACAGTTACAGTAACTGTCATGAATATAAAACTCCAATGGTAATTAAATTCCATAATAGCTTAGCAGAAATATTGGAACTTCATGTAATCCCCAAAGATGGGTTTTTTTTTTACTGAGCACTAAGGAGGCTTTTGCTGAATTATCAGACCTCACCTTAGCAACACCATTGATATCTGAACATTCTGAGGTTTTTTAATGAATGGGGTTGAGCTTTATCCAACTGTTCCACTGCCTTTCTCAGTGCTTACTTGTACAAACCCATTAAAGTTTCAGGACAGTCAGTACCAAACCTGCACCACCAACACTTACCCTGACTGCCTTCATTCTTTACCAAAATTTTTTCTAATTCTTCTGAATTAAAGTGCAATAGCATATTCATTCACAAAGGATGTAGATAACAAGAACTATTAAATTTGAAGTGAATATAAAAAGCTCTATTTCTGTGTGAAATACCAAAGACCCATTAGACTAAGCATTTAGATTTTCTTGCTTTGTGGTGTAGTTATGAACTAAAATATTCGACCTGTTCAAGTAGCTATGACTACAAGTAAAATACCATCTGTATTTCATGATCATTCAGTAAATAACTTCTGGCAGTGCAGTAAAAAGACTCATAAACCCTGTGATTTATTTGATAATGAAATAATGTTCTTCTTTGCAGTCCCAGACTTTAAATTTGATTTACCTGCACAGAATTTTTATAAGCACATATATATATGTGAGATTGATCATATTTCAGACGTACACTGAAGGAAAACTGGGGTGGTGCCCTTAAAAAGAAACTTAAAGTAGAATTCAAATTTTAAAGAAAAAATAGTCAAATGTATAAAAAAGAACAGCAGTAGCATTTTTACTCATACAGACAAAAAAATTACTCAAATTTTTATAGTAGGACTCATTGTTAGATAAAGCCTCTTTCTTCTTTTGGAAGTTATTTAAGTTGGTGAAATTCTGCACATGTTTTTAGATGGGGATCTTAAAATTGTATGAGAAAGGCATGGGGAAAGGCTGGATTAAAGTTGGATCTACTGTGAGGTTTTCCACAGAACAACTCATTCTTCTGGTCCTTCTAGTGTTGCTTTCATGAATATTCATTGAGTAAAAAAACTTTGCATTTTGTAGCATTCCATGTCCAATTTCTATTCCACAGAAGGCAAGAAATTTCAGAAGGTGTATTGCAAGGAAACATTACTCTCCAAGGATAGTCCAACATAGTAAAGCACTTGCATTCATTTGCTGACATCACCACTAAAGAAAACACAGGAAACAAATTTGGCTTTTCTCCACTCCAAATCATATGAGGGGTCATGAATCCCCACAAATACTCATACCACATCTCTTGCAAGAACATTTACAAGTACTGATGGTTAAGCAGTGATGAAAATAACTGTCTGCCAGGTAAAACACCTTTTTTTAAGTAATCATGCCAGTCTGTTGAGATCTATAGCGTTTTCCATCCAATAAAATTGACTTCGATGGAAATACTTAGATTTTTTTTTTTAACTGCATTATCTGATACAGCAATATGACCTTGCAAATAACCAGCTCTCTCCTCATCCCTTGGTTCATATTTCATTTTCTTGGGGATAAAACCAACTAGAATATTTGGTAATTAAAGATAGCTGGATACCAGGAAGTGCACTGACTGAAGGAGATTCAGAGGTGTGGTCTACCTGTGATCTCAGTTCATGAGGAAAATTCAATGTAAATTCTTATTATTTATTTTTCTCTCTCTTTCCCTTTACCCTCCTCCTGACTGGTTTACATTTCAGAACTGTAGTTTTCTGAAATCTGAGCAGACCAGTTAAGGTGCTGTACTTGAGCATAATTTCATTTCACATAATTTCATAGTGCCACATTCTCAAAATCACACAGCATGCAGACTCCCATTTTCCCATTTGCCCTTAAACTTCTCAACTAGGCACCAGAGCAAAAGGGTCAAAATGAAAGACACCAAGAATTTTCTTTACCTGTGAGCTACATTTTAACAAACCCAAACATGCTTCCTGCGTTTGCTGCCTCAGTCTCAGAAAATTCCCAATCTGAGACTCGGAAAGGATAACTGCCCTACAATATCATCCTAATATAACTATTTCCAGTAGCAAGTCACGTATCCTAATCATGATGCTAAGTTTCTATATCTGTAATCTGTGAGTTCAAATCAAGAAAGAGACTTGAACTAAACTAAATATTAATGTAAAAACCAACAACTGGGCCACCTTTTTTCCAACTCCCATCATGCTGACTTACTTACCCCCTTCTTATCTCAAATTATTTTGGCTACAGATAACCTGAACTTCTGCTGTTTTTCCAGAATGTTGCTACTTTTAATATCATTAAGAGCAATATCCCCCTGTCAGAACAGGAATAGACTGTTCCAAAAATCTTTTATTTACAAAAGGAAATTATAATCATGTATCATGGTTGCACTATTAGTCTGAGAAGCAGGAACATTTCCTAGAAAACACTCTGATGTATTTCATTCCATAAGCCATCTATACACATTATTAAGTAATCTGAAGGAAAATAATGCTGGTGTGATATATTAACAGAAGTATCCTAGTTGCAAACATCTACAAATTTTGTAGTTAAAACCCATGGTTTAAACACAGAAACTAATTCAGACACAAAATTTACTTGATTTGTAAATAAATAAAGCATTATGTTTTAGATGATGTTGCTGAACTTCTGTATAAAACTACTGCATTGATGCTGATTGAGAAACCATTGCATGTTTGCACGTTCACCTTTAACAAAGAACAAGTTCTTGTCAGTGAACTTAAAAATAGCAATAAAGTCTAATAGCAATTTGCCAACAAGGCTTTTATTTCGCTTTTATTTCTGAAATATGCTATGTAGATAAAGAATACTTGAAAGCTTAATGACTTTTTACTAGATCAATGATACCATGTAAAGGTGTTTGTCTTTTCAAGGGAAAAACAAAGGGGTTTCAGCTCCAGTCTCATTTCCTTTGAATATTCTTTCAAAGATGAGGGGAAGAACAGGGGGAAAAAAAAGGGGGAAAGAAAAAAAAAAAAAAAAGGATTGGAAAGACTTTATTTAAGCAAGGTCAACAGATCTAAGAAAAAAATGAAAATCAAAATAAACAGCTGGTACTAGAAAGGAAGATGAAGGAAACCAAAAAGACAACTGAGAATGATAGGATTTTGCTATTTGAAACCTCAACACTGTCAAATACCTCCTCTAAAAATCTTCCCCATTGTAAAGTTCCATGTTATCTCCTCCTCTATGCACTCTGAATTCAGCCTGTCCAGAGCTCATTGCCTAAGCTGGAACACTGCTCACACTGACCACCCCCACAGACCCTCTCTGGGGTCACTGCCACTTGCCAAAGGCTGGCTAAGACTCTTGGCTGCCAAAGTGGCCACTGCTTCAGCACATGAAGGATTAACAATAAGACACCTATGAAACAAGTGACAAATTCTGAAACAAAAAGGTCAGGTGATCTCAGAACTACCTAGGTATGAAAAGAAAATTTATGTCCACACAGATTTTTATGATAGCTGTCTTTATTTCTTAAGGGAATTTTCCTGGCCTGACTGAAATGACACTGAGATGCACAGCAAAAAGTGTGACCAGTTCTTGTACTTAGGGGTCACCCCTGTCAGACTGTGCTCATAAATAGAAAAGTGTGTCAGCAGAGAGTACAGAAGAGTTCTTTCAGATTAAGCACACCCTCGAGAATAATTTCTGTCTGGGAGAAACTGAAGTGCAAGACATCTTCTTCATTAACAACACTGAAGAGTTTACTGAGCATTTCAGAAGAAAAAAATAAAAACTTTGCATTTACTGTGGTTGTGCAGTCTGATACAGACCCCAGGATTATATCAAAATATCATCTAAAGATGTGAACTGTTTCTTCAGTTGTAGCCAGTCTTTTAACTCCTTGGTTAAGCACAAGAAAGTGTTTCCTAAAGGTCTTTTGAATTTCCATGAGTTTGTAGCTTACTGTAGATGAGCAACATTCAGTTTTTTCAATAATTGCAGGTAATTTATCTTTTAAGGACTTAAAATAGTCTGCATATTTTTTTCCAAAATAATTACAATACCCAAAACCAAAAATTACATTAAACCCAACACACAAAAATGAAATGCCAGCATTTTTTTCACTATAGTTATAGGAATGAAAACAATAATAAATAGCAAACCAGTAAGAGAAACTAATGAATACAATTTTTCCCTCTGAACCTAAGACCAGAGTGCCAACTCAAAAACTTGGATTATAAAACTATCCCTAATGTCCAGTGGGAAAATTATGTATTAGCTACTCAAGGCTTTCAAAAAGTCAGTCATGCACCAAAGGCAGGACTTGTCTTTGGGCTTTATTTCACACACTCTTTAGTGCCTTACCAGGAGACCATGGATTTGTGTCTCCACAGATGATATCAGGTTACTGCCTCCATCTATCAGGATTTCCCATGGAAACAACACTAGTAAGATGCAATAATCAAAATCACAAACAATGTGGCAAAGCATTCAAAAGAAAATACATAACTGTGATAAACACTTCCTTCAGCTGCCACTGGAGGAACTTAAGCAACTCATAAGGCTTGACTCAAACAACTGGCAAGTGTTCTGTATTACTGCTGGTTTATTGCTTGCAGAAATTGTTTTAGTAACAGACCTTACAAATTTATTACAGAAGTACCCTAACAAGGATTTGATTTTCATTAGATATGTGAACTCTAAAACCACGAATCTATCAGACTTCTTTCTGTTCAGAAGGCCTGCACACAAACAAGATTACCAATATCAGGATAACTGACTTCACTCAGGTTAGTGTAATAATAAAGTTTTCTGCTTTATGTAAATTCCTAAAAAAATCAGACATGAAATCATTGATGAGATTGCCAAATGCTCACACAGAAACAGTGCCACATTAATAAAGCATTCTAAGTTGATCCATCCTGCAAAAAACGTAAAGCGCATGGATGAAAGGGATTATCAGCATTCACCAAACTAACACCAATCCCATTTAAAAAATAAAAATAAAAAAAAAATCACACTGGTAATTCACCTTTTCATCTAAATAAGTAGAAAAGCTGTAGATAAGTAAATCACTGTGCATAAAACATACATTTTACACCCCTAATTCATATCAATCAATTTCAGCCAAGGATAAAGAGTTTTGAGAATGTCTATGATTTTACCTAAGAGCAGACCTGCTGATTCAGTGGCAATTGCTCTCAGGATTATCTCTGGTTATTATGGATCTGACAAAAATGATGTGATTTTTTGATGTGGACCAGAACTCAGAGAAATGAATTAATCCAGGTGAAACCAAAGCAGCAGTTACAGAATGAAATTCTGACACAATATCCTCCCAGAAAATGACTTTATAAAGTATTAATGTAGTGTGCCCACTGTGGCAATACAATATGAATTCGTCCCAGAAGAACATAAAAAGCAGCATCTTCCCACAATGGGGCAGAAACAGTCTTTTTTTTATTTTTTAGCTACAATGAAATTGCATCCAGCAGTGACATAGCAGTCACCAGATTGTTACTGCAGGAATATTGGTAGCAGCCATCGTTGCAAGAAGTCTTTAAATATAATGAAGTAATAATGTAAAGGGGGGTGGAGAGTGTTGCAGAGCAGCTTTGTGTGTGTACTTGTTATTCTTACCACTTGCTGTGAATATCACTGGGAAAGGTCACTTGAATCCAGCCATTCACAGCATCATGAACTGCTGGCTCAGATAAAGGCATTAGACTGTGGAGGATGATGATAGGCTCTTCCTTCTCTAAGATATTAATCTACACCTCTTGATCCCTAAAGAATTTTAATTTGCCCAGCAAGGACAGCATTGAACACTATGAAAATATTTTCTTTTGATAGTGGTACAAAAAACCAGAAAGCCTTCTAGTGAAACATTTAAAACCTACTGCTTATAGGAGATTAGTGTGCCCATGCAGTGCAGCCAAGGTCTAAGGATACCCACTTCATAATAAGCCAGAGAAGTGGATCCTCAAAAAATCACCTCCACACACACGAGTATGACTGACATTGATACCTGAAAGCTGCTTATAAGCATCACCATAGTTTTCATTACTTACATCACTTGACCAACTGATGTGATAAATACATTTCTGGCTTTCAGCATGAGGATTCTTTTTACTGTACTGTTTTTGAAGTAACTTGTTTTACCATGCTCCAGGAGGAATTGATGACAAACACTCCCAGTACCATGGAGGAATCACACTGTATTGGCCGAACTCTAAGCATGACTTCAGCAGAGATATTTAGATTAAGCCAAGTTTTACACAGTTTTTCTTTACATTAACCACCCAGGTTGGGACTTCTAGTAGCTGCAATATTGCTCTAACACTCAAAACAACACAGATTAGGAAAAGCAAAATTACATGGGGTTAAATGGAAGCATATTACTTTAGCTTGAAACAAAAAAATAAAACAGAAAGAAAATAATTAAAAAATAAAATGTAGCATGATTTTTTTTTCTGGCCTTACTGTTTTTTAATTTGGATGGCTATTCCAGCAATATTTCTGAAGAAATATATCCTAGAAAGAAACAGAATTTAACATCCATCTCAGAGCTACCTTAATCTGTATACCTCACTCACTTTTCTCTCCTGTGGAAGAAAGACAAGTGGTCTATTTGGTTTTTACAGTGCAAAACCACGTTTTACAGGGTTTTCAAATGACTGAATGATTCAATGATAAAGGGGATGAATTTGCTGACATTTGCAGTGCAAACTATTCCTGTTCTTTAAAGTCATTTGATGGAAACAAGTAACTGAAGCACGCGCTACTTCTCTATTTTAAATATTTTGTGCTTAGAAATGACCTTTTATTTCTCATCCAAGGTAATGAAATACTTGAAATATCCATACACACATACAAAAATTTATAGTAGTGTATTTTTTAAGACTGCTGTTGCATTAAAGGTAAGATTGCTACTGAATTATAATAAATTACTTAAGACTTTTCTAACTATGTGCATTTTATTATTTTGCATAAGAACAGGTAAAATCTATTTGAGCTGGCTATAGATGTATCTCTCAAAAGAGAAAATGAACTATTTTATTCCACTCATTTCTCTTTGCATAAGCATTTACTGGGATGACTTTTATCATACATTATCATACCTTATATGTATGATATCATACTTCTATCATACATTATAAATCAGAATATATATAGCAGTTACTGACATACGTGTGGGTACCCCATTTACTTTACACCACAATAATAATATTTTGTATCATGCCATAGGATCCCAAAGCACTGGCTAGTTAAATTCTACGATGACTTCATGAACTAGGTAAAAATAATTTCAAAATAACTTTCTGCACTAATAAAATGAAATAATTTTTCTATGAATAATGATCTGTTTAGATCTGGAATGAAAAAGCAGGAAACAATATTATTTTTCAGTCCAAAAGCTCACTGCAAAATATTCACAAGGAGACTAATTCTCTCACAAAATGCTGTAAAATTACTACCATTATTGATCATGATAAATTTAATTTTTATTTTACTCTGATGAATCACTCAGAACACAATAAATGCAGTTTGATTTTGGCACAATAAAATTTGGTTTTATGCCTGGAAAATAAACTAGATAACTGCAAAATATTCTCAAAAACTTATTAATAAGAAGTTCTTGAGATAGAAGATTCTACAACTCAGTTTTTCTGAAGGTGTGATCTTTTTTCCAACTAGGATTGGAGAGAAATTTCACATCAAGTTCACTGGAAGCAGGATACTATTTTGTACATTGATGGCCTTTTCTGATCACAATTGATTAAAAAAAAAATCTCATTAAAATCTGTCACTGTTAGAACAAAACAAACACATTTTAACAGTTTTACCAATGTAAACAAAGACAAGCTGACATTTTTCTGTCCTCACTGTTAAAAAAACCCAAAGAAACAGCTCTTGCAGCCTAATCTGAAAGTCACAAATTTACCAAAATCTGCAAGTCTTAGAAACACATTTCAGAAACATGCTATCATTTTTGAAGTCTCAGGATCCAGAGAAAAATACAGGGATTGCTAGGAAAACACACCAACCATTCTTACTCTTCCTGTTATCACAAGGATACATGGGGAAGAAGTTCCTTGTGAGGTACTATGATCAGAGATTAAACCATTCATATGGCCTTGATTATTTTATATTTGCTGGATGCTAAACAATGCACTCCTATTTGAAGCTTTAGCTAAATTTCATGCAGCTGTGAACAGCAGAAGTAGCTTTTCAGAATGCTCATGTAACTTCTTCACTTGCAGGAGGACGGTGTGTGAATTCATAGAATTTAGGAGACTTAAGACAAAATTTTCTCATCTTTCACAACATTTAGTAGAAGTTGTTGAGAGATATTATCAAATCTGTAGTGAATTGACATTTACCATGTGTCCATGCACACCTTTCTTTACTGTATGAATGGTATAAAAGCTTCCCATTAAGCTCCACTAATTAAATTAAAATATAACATCACAAACAAGATGAAAAGCTGACAGCTCTCATAAGCACAAACCAGACTAAGCATTCATCTAAAATCCTCATAGCACCATCTGATGGAGGATAATCACAATACTACAGAAAAGATTCAAAGTGTGCTAAAAATTCCATAATTTGTTAGTTTGTGTAATAAACTGTAATCACGAGCATACAAAATAGTGGTGATCTGCTATATAAGCAATGGAGGTTTTGACATGTTAAGTCCATAAGAATTCTGATCTAGAAGAAGCAAATCCAGTCAGAGGCTAAGCAAAAATGAAATAAAACTCTTTGTCAGTGCTCTTTCCAGACACCTCTTTATATAAGTTTGGGTAATAAATTTAAGCACATATGATATCAAAGTCTTTATTACTTGTAGGCATTCAGGTTTCAGATATAGAATAAAATAAAAGTGATGAATTAAATGATTCTGCTCCCTTAAAGGATACCAAGTAGAATAAATTTTTAACATAGGAGTCACTGAATATCAGAGCAATGTAAAAGACAAAAGCAACTATTAAAAAGTTTTTTCCTAGAATTTTTTCTCTGCATCTCCAGATAGATAATAAGGAAAACAAGCAATTTTCTTCATAGTTGTAGCATTTTGAAACCAGAGACACAAAACAGTAAGGAACAGATAGCTGATCACACTCTGATGGCTTCAGAGTATTTTGTACAACATGTCTAAAGCAGGAAATAAATAACAACTATGAGAGTTAATTCTGAAGGAAACAGTAATCATAAGTAAAAATACTAGAGAGTAAGGTACAGAAAAGCACCACACAAAATGATGGTATTGAAGTAAATCTGGTTATATCTCTTTTGAAAAGTAGAATTGTACAGCAAAATATGAAAATGGTCATCAATAGACCTGGTCAAAACAGAAAACCTCAGAGCCAATGGCAAGTGCCTGGAACTACAGATACCTGCTGGTCAGTCAGCTCATGCATGTTCTTACACAACTTTAAAAAAGTGCTTACTACTTTGGATTCACAGGACAAAGGAAAATAAGGCATATTTTTGCAATAAAAATTTAAAAGGCTGGTTAAAGCTTTTTTTACTGCCTTTTATATCCATTGATGTTTATGCTTCATTACTTTAATTTTTGTTTTTTACTACAGGTAATGCCCTGAAGTTAAGGTGGTAAACTACAAGCTTTTAAAACAAGCAGATGTTTCCTTATTGTGGGAAAAGGCTGCAGCAAAGTTTTATGCCAAGAATAAAGTTTAACTTTTTTTAATTTCACCAAAGACCGAAACAGATTGGGAAGACATGAATTATTTAATATCTGAAATTGCTTCCAGACTTGCTATAAGCATCATCACTAATGCATCAGTAAGAAAACAAAGAGGCCAACCCCATCCTTGTCATAAGTCTATTGCTTGTACTGAAGTTCTGTAAGAAAAAGCATTGCCCATCAGTTTGTTTTCAAACTATTCACAGAATGCAATAAATTGCTAAGTCCATGAAAAAATTATTTTCACTCAGATTTTCTTCACAATTACTTTCTAGTTATTAAATTCTAGAGCACATTATCTCACACCTTCTGATACAAAATTTTTTCTATGCAGAAGCAGACCAAAGAACTGCCCTTCTTCATTAAAGGAGATTTCACTCCCTATAAAGAAGAATTTTTGTCTAAGCAAAGGGAGAGCTGTGCCAGTGTGCTTTATGCAGAAGGTGCATTTGACAAATGATATCCATAACTAAACTCAGTACATTTGTGGGTTGGTTTTTTTTTTTGTTTAATCTGTCTTTTATCTCACCTTATGATCTGATCACAGATATTATAACTAAATTAATTTCCTGTTGATATAAACAGCTGCAATCAAATCAGTTCATTTAGCTCTATTTTTGGTAATAAATTCTTAAATGAGGTACCTTTCTATACTAATAAATTTGAACCACGAATAATTATCAGCTGAAGGGAATAGTACTTTGACATTATGACATCCAGGTGCTGTTTTGAGCAAGGCAGTTTAGCGACATGCTGAAGTAGCATTACCTGTATGCTGACTTACCTCAAGATACTTAGAGAAATAGCCTCACTATGTGGCTTTTAGACTGAAATAAATTGCCAATTACACAAGTATTTTGGTGAAGTTATAGATAGACATAAGACAACAGAAAAACATGGGGGTGGGGAGGTGGAAATGGTGCTCATTTCTAGGTGGTTGTATTTGTCTCTAGGCTTGGAGTTACTTGATGCTTAGAGCCATGCTGCATAATTTCCCTGGGGAGAGAGGAGGATTTGTCAATGAGTCTGACATTTCTTTTGTCCAGTTTTACTCATTCCAAAAGAAATTAAAAGACATCCTATTTCCCTGAGGAAAACGTAGCAGAATCTATTTCCCTCACTGGCATTTTTCAAATTTGCCTGAGGCCTTCTGTCTCACAGGTAGTTACCAGCTGAAGTTTTTCAGAAAAAGGGTTATTCACTTTTTATGATGGCCAAACTGAAGTATAAGAGTAGCTAAGGATAATGGAAACTACCGGTTCTCCCACAAAAAACAAAACAAAAAAAAAAACAACAAAAAAACAAAAAACAAAACAAAAAAAAAAAACACACACACACACAAAAAAACTTGAGAATTCATTAGCTCAATCAGAATAAGTGCTATGTACCACCTTTTAAAGATTATTATTTTTACATACCCTCCCCCTCTGTCCTCCTTTAGGACTGTTTCCTCTCATTATCCTTTCCAGTTCCTACATGGAAGTCAGCAACACTTCAGTCCTGCTTTCTGACTCAAAAGTATTTATTACATTTTGCCTTCCTTCACCCATCCTTTCTTGGTCATTGTAATTTTAATTTCTTTTTGGTTGAATCAGCCACACATCTCATCTGCTCTTCTGAGAGCTGTTTCTCCCTGCTCTCTGGCTTCCAGCTCATCTGTCTTTGACCTGTGTTACCACAATCAGCAAATGCTCCAACCCTTGCATTTGGAGTCTGTTCTCAGGGAAGTCTCTAACTCCACCTGCCTTTTTTTCTGCTCAGTCTTTTCTTCATGTTTGGTGATTCTTCCTGTTTCTCTAATTACAAGAGAAATGGACATGTAATTTTGTTAACCCCAGTATGTCCACATGAAGAATTAGGCAGAGCTGAAAACACCAATTCATGTTCAAGAATACCAATTCACTGTCCCAAAATCATCTGACTCACATGAGGAATAATTAAAGATGGAATAATTCCCAGCATGACTTTAATATTTCATCACATAGAAAGCTCTCTGCATCTTTTTTTCATAAAAGTTAGTGTTCAGCAGTGAGAAATTTCTCCAGATAGATAATCAGAAGATTGCTGCAGAAGATCCTGATGAAATCCTGCATGTGTGATACCTGAGGATGTATTATTTGGGTTCATCTTATGATCTGAAAAACGCTCTGCCACACTGGACTGATTTTTACAACACAGGAAGAATAATACTGTTCCTATTTTGCTAGCTTCCTTTGATGACCTATTGATTTACTCAACTGGTTTCCTGAAACATCTGGGGGACACAGATAGGACACCAAACTGTCTCATGGAGACAGGATTAAAGCTGAAAGTTTCAGATTGATGCTTCATTCAGAAAGATCTGAAAATGTGTGTTTCCTTCGACAAAGGTATCAGGGCAGCCCAGCAAGGAGAAGTTGCAATGATGAATCTCAACAGGACTTAGGAGTCCTTTATGTGATTTTAGAAATTACCATCTCTTATTCCTGTCTAAATTTTTTTACTATTTTTCCTGTAAACAGCAGGCTGTTCAGTTATCCAAAACAGCATAACTCACATTTCCAATGATTACTGTGTAGCCTGACTGATCACTGTGGCTTTCACGTGAACGCAGAATAAAAAAAGCTGTATCACGTATCAGTTTGGCAAATCTTAAACTGACAAGGCCAGCTCCAGCATGAAATCCAATAGCAACAAGATGAAGCCACTCTTCAGAAATCAGCAACAGAAATTCTTACAGTAACTAAAATAAATTCAACCAGAGATGTGGCAATGAGTTAGAGAGAAATGGAGTGACAGTCTGGAAAGGCTCAAGCGATCTCTGCTCACTGTATCTGGATACAGACATAATGCACATTGTGTCCTAGGGCACTGAGAAGAGCTGGAACCAGCGTGGACAAGAGGAGGCTTTGCTCTCTTTGCTTCTGACTGGTAGGATGCAAAGGACTTGCTGCTGCTGGCAGCAGCTGGAACATTTTCATTAATATTTTTAATTTCAAGCTATATGAACCATGTCTTGAAGTAAAATCCCATAGCATGATGGCATGAAATTTGTTTCCATTTTAGGTCAGCTCTTAAGTCCATAGGTTTTAAAGCAGAGCCTCAGCTTTGCACTTCAAACCTTGCCATGAGAGATGGCCACAATAATCTCTCTTTTTGTTTACCAGAAACAGCTGCTCACAGTTTCAGAACCTATGGGGTGGGCTTCAGCCTCCAGTATTTTTTAGCCACTGAGGGTTTTTTGTCAGGAGCACGACATATAATAATACAATACTTTGGAGTGATTCCTAAAAAAAAACAAAACCAAGAACCTACTATCAGCAGGTATTTCTCTGAAGGAAATTGCGAGGTCTGTTCCATGGTTAGGACTACCAATAATTTTAATTCATGTCTTCTGATCCTGCAAAAAGTTATTGATGGTATCTCATCTTTCTACCATGGAATCACCAAAAGGAGAGCTGATCTGCATGTGTTCAGCACAAGGAAAACTGATAAATAATTCCTGTACTAGGACAGTTTACTTGGTCACTAATTCCCCTCAAGGTATATTTGTCTACATAAAGCATCAATATCCTTCCCTCTAATTTCACTGTGCTACACTAAGTCCTTCTGTTCTTATGGGATGAGTGATAGCTTTATGGTCTTTTAAATCATAGAGCTCCATAGTGAGAAACTTACAGCAACACTGGTACAAACAGGTCAGACAGTAATTGCTTTCCTGTGATTAATTTAACATAAATTGAGCTATTTAACTTTCATTCAGAAACTGAAATCACAGGGAAAAAAAAAGTGTTTTTCTGCTCCCTCATCATCATTATCACCACCCATCTGAGCTTGAATTTTAAATGTGTCTCAAATTAACCCCCCATTCAGCCAAATTAAGAGATTCAAAAGTAGGTGCTCAAAACTATGAAATAATAACTACACTGAGAAAATAACTAGAGAATATATTTGGAAACAATCTTGCATTTGCAAACATCTGGAAAATTGGCAGGAGATAAAAAGGCCTCTTGCAAGTTATTAACTTTGTTCTTAAAAATGCATCCTAAGTCCCAGAGTTTTAACAATGAAAGATGTTAAAATAATCTCTGATCATCGAAACAGAGAAAATATACAGTTCTGGAAAGGTATCTTAAGCTTACTCCCCAATCCAGTATGAGCAGTGTCAGAGACTCAGTGCCCACACAGCCCCAGAAGGTTAAGGTTTTAACCAAGTGTTTTTTCCTCACAGCTCCTATTTTACCAAAATATATTCTTCCAAATAGTAATTACTAAATACATCCACACTTGCATTAAATTTTTAGATCACTGAAAAACTAAAACCAAATTGTATTACTATCACCCAGTGTCGCTGGACCCCAATCACAAACACATCATTTGGCACAAATTACTCATTGCAAATATTTGGCAGTGAGCTGCATTATACCTCTAATGTACTTACCCCCTTCCTACCGCTGCACTTCTAAAGCCTGATTCACAGGTACTTGGCCCACAGTTTTATTTCAGGAGAATTTTCCTCCTGAAACCAACAGTTTTGCCAAGACCCAATAAATACATTTGGCAGCGTCTGGGAATGCAACCAGTCCTGTCAACTGAAAGGAGTGGTGAGAAAGAAATAAGTATTTATTTCTTGTCCTACAATAGGTATCAGGTTTACTTTCAGAAGGATAAAAAACTCCTTGCCCCTTTCCAAGAAATTATGAGAAGCATTTGCAGCTTGCCTTTTCCACATAGCCAGCTGTTGCATTTTCTACACGTTTCAACCTTTCAATGAAAAAAGTGAAGTTGTCAGATTTTTACTATTTGCATAAGTTAAGGCTAACAATTTCTGCAATGTTCATCAAAAAAGGAAAAAATTCTCTTCACTATTTGTCTTATTTTCCAGTGTAGACGCCATACAGTTTCTACATTTTGGGCAGGATCACCATCATTAAAACAAAAAAACAAAACAAAAAACAAAAATATATATCACAACATAGTCAAACCAAAGCAAAACAGTAAAATCACTAAAGTTCTAATCATTACTTATTGGGAAACGCTGGCAGTACCATTATTCAGCAGTGGTTCAATGACAACTCTTCTCCTTTTATTTTTTCAACTGCAAGGTATAAAACTGGTGTTTCAGATGTTTCTGTTCATTAGGATTTTTAGATGACTTCCTGCCACGGAAATATACAAATAGCCAAGCAGCTAGAGATACTAATTAAAAGCCTTGACACTTCATTACAAAGTTGTGAATGTTGGTGCAAAAGAATGAAAATTTAAATGGAAAATAAACTGCAAGTAGCAACATAAGACTTTCAATTTTAGCAACTAAATTCCATTCTGATTGTGAGACTGACCTATGGGATACTGAATACAGAAGAGGAGGGCAGACAATTCCCCCATTTACTCCCTAGGAGGCTTAAAATGGTGCTGGAAAAGTCCACTACATGTTAAATTACATCCTTGACATCCTTACATCATTTGCTCTACAGGACTTCCCAGCTGCAAAAGAGAAAGATGCTTTAGTTCCCTCAAGGGATATCTTTCTCCTGTGGCATCCTGTCACAGCTGCTTGGAATCAGCTGGCTTGGCTTTGGAAAGCACATTAAGAATGGCTGCTGACAATTCTCTCTCAAAGATTACTCAAGGTATTCCATCTTGTGCAAGCTGTCAGAGAAAGTGAGGAAACCTAACCACCCTACTGCAAAGAGGAGCAACAAATGCTGACATAATGAGATGACATAAAATGGAAAGCAAGTGGAACTACCCATTTTCCTGACTTGCTCTGGACTGACCATACCCTAAATATCACATAAATATCGTATTAGTCAGATGAAAAAGAGAAGTGCTGAAGAACGGAGGTGAATTTATTTGGGAAAAGATTTTTTTTTAGAAAAGTGTCAGCCAGTGATTCTGGTCAGTCAGCCTGGCTCACTACCAAAGAACAGCCACAGTTCTGTTTACAGTTATTCTGTCACTTCCAAATACATGATGACCCCATGACTTTCATTCATCCCTTCTACTCCATACCATTTTTTCTTATACACACTCCTGCAATTCTCCAGCAATTCATTGTTCAGAATCTTCCAGGCTGAGCCAGAAGCTGTGCCTTTGTGTTTAACTGTCCTTCATGGAGCCATAATATCCCATTGCAGTTAGTTCTAAAACTTAGTTACCTGCTGTGTGAAGAAGTACTCCTTTTATTTGTTTGGAACATTCTCCTGGTAATTTCATTTGGATGCCACCAGTTGTCATACTATAATAGACAGGGAACAACCACTCCCTTTCCACTTTCCCTATAGTACTCATTATATCACTGGTCTTTTTCATATCCCTCTCTGCCTTATCTTTTCCAGAACAGTTCTAGCCATTTAACCATTTCATATGGAAGCCATTCTATTCTCTTGCACATCCTTGTTACTTTTAATATATATTGCTAATTCAATTGGTATTAAACAGGTACAAGAAACATAACTAGAATTCAAAACCAAAGTTCAACATCCATTTCTAACATCACAAAAATGTGATGAAGAATATACTTCCCAAATTCTCGATGAATAATGTATATCCCCATTGCTTCTGTGACAGGTGTATTCCCAATTAACTATGTAAAACTATAAGCACTTATTAACAAAATCTAGGTCCCACTGGATTAGTCATGTGTTTTCTAACATGGAAATAACAGACCAAAGCTCATAAAGTTACAACCAGATTTAAGGAATAATGGAGATGGCTGAAAAAAAATTTAAAGGTTTTATAAATATATATATATATATATATTCCTATTGTATTATAAGGTACTATTTTCCGTTCAGGTTTTTTTCTTGGGCTCCCTCCTTTGTAGCTTTTTCTCTTATGGGAAAAAAAAAGAAAATCTACATGTTATGTTTCAAAAATAAAGTTATGTTTGTTTTTTTTTATTTCAGGGTTTTTATGTTTTACATGAAGTACATTAAAATTATAGCACGGCTTTATCTACATTCTTTCCTTCTGGTTTTTGGACAAAAGGATCTATCTTGAAAAGGTAGAACATTAATTATAGCTTCTGGGACACCAACTCCCCACCCAACATTAAAGAATCAAACTAATACACAAGATATCCAGATATTATACACTTTAAAGCTATCAGAACATGCCAAAACTGTTCACATCAGAGTCCTCTCACATTTACAGTCAATGTAATCAGGTAGATAGCTTGTGTTGTTGGCTTGTCAATATCAATTTAGACCACTCTCTGGTTCTTTTTTTATCTTTTATCATTGATTCTTCATCTTTCCTGCCCATATCATACAGCTAATATGAGAAGGCCTCAAGGATTTATAGACATTTCTCAAAATGTAACAAATTGCTATTCTTGTTAAAGTTCCAGCCACAATCCCCATTGGAAAAATGTTATGAGAGTGATACTATCAAAGTAATCCCTGGCTGCTGATGCAGAAATGGAGACAAATAATTATTTAGTTAAAATTAAGATAGGGAAAAAAAAATAGCAGAGTGAGAGAATTTATTAAGTTATCAGTCATTTATCAGAAAGAAAGAAAATTAATTAAAACCCTTTAATAGCAATTCAAAATTTTGAAGGCGAGTCAATCCTTAGTTTAATACCACGGCTAAGAATCCCTATTTATTCATATAAAAACATCTGGGATCAATTTGTAAGCAAGATTTACCTTTTTTCTCAGAAATCAGGTTACATGGAATCGTAAAATAAACTTTATAAACTATAATGATTTAGAAAAAAAGGAGTGAGCTTTGAATGCTTTTTCTTCAAATATAATAGACTATTATGGACTGTTATTATAATGGACTTTATGTTCCAAGCCAGGAACATCAATGGACCTCCATATACCAGAAGATATGTGGCACAGTCACAGAGTCAATGTTTAGATGCTCTAATGATGGCCAACAGAAATTTCTGTATGTTTTTCAGATAATTTCATCTCCTACTCTCTTCCCTAATAAATAATGTCTCTATGTGAAGCTGTCCTGGGCCATTTAAAGAGGTGATATGATACCAAATTTCTGTCCTATTAAGAGGGCATGTGAGACTGGTATTTCTGAAAGGTGGAAAACAGTGCAAATGGAAAAAGTGAAATGAAAAAAGATTTAAAGGTCAAGAAAATTAAGAACAATTGAGACAAAAGAACCATGATTTCAGGCTTATCCCACATTATCACTTTGTTCCATACGAGCAGTAGTTAGCAATGCAAATAATTCCTGCTTCAATCTTAAAGTGAAACCCACAGGAAAGGAGTGTGTATAGGTGTACGTACACTAGCACATAATACACTTTAAAATGAGTGGTCTGCAGAGTAAGGCAGTAAGTGCCTAATC
The DNA here is from genome assembly GCF_003957555.1 of Calypte anna. NCBI lineage: Eukaryota > Metazoa > Chordata > Aves > Apodiformes > Trochilidae > Calypte > Calypte anna. Next base: position 7,982,319 of record NC_044257.1, on the reverse strand, counting down.
CCACTGTAAAAGTTATCAAACTTCACAAAAGTTTTGAAAACCAAAATGAAGAGAACTGTAAATATTTGAAAGGCAAAAGACCACCAAAATACCCTTAGCATCAAAAGCAATCTGTAAACATAAACAAAAGGGGGAAAAAACAAAAAAAGCTAGAAACAAGACTGAAAAGTCTTAAATTTCAAGAGTCCCTCAGTGAGAATAAATAGTACTGCAAATGCCATGCTCAGTACCCATCTCCTAATACAAAAATCTTTGATGCTTTTGAACTTTGAGAGTTTAAGCAACTGAATTAATTCTATCTTCTAGGACCTCTTGGCTATCACATTTTCTGAACATTCCTTGTTTGTGACTGCAAAACATGGATCTGAATCACAATCCCAAGACACCAGAGTCATGAGGTCACAAGGGATCACTTTACATGGATCAGATTTTTAATTCCATTTTTGTGTGGACAGCTTTTTAAATGAACTTTGTAGGACTGGTTAGTTTCTAGGTTTGAAGCAGGCACACAAGTCAGTTTCAGCCCAAGCCTTCATTTTGGCCAAAAACCTACAAAATCAGCGTGACCATCATTGCTCACTGCTTATTCCCCAGTTACTTTTTGTCTAATCTCAGTATTCAGACAGCAAATGGGAGACCTTTAAGATTTTATCATCTGGAATGCAAAAACAAAACAAAAAAAAATCCACAAAAGGAGATGAGAATTAAAAAAAAAAAAAAAAAAAAAAAAAAAAAAAAAAAAAAAAGTTTAACTCTTTTTCCTTAAAACTGCCATAGGAGTAATACAAGTCAGGAAAACCTGAACTTCTGAATGTTTCTGAATATGCCAGTGATTTTGGTGGACTTTTTCTCTGCAATTCTTCAGCTTCACTTACCAGAATAGTGATTTGTAAGATCTGTTCTTTACAGCCTTGGAGCTTTCTTGCAGGAGATTCAGTATCACCTGTAAAAAAAGAAAATAAATACTTGAAAGGCCTAATTATGCTGCTGTGCAGAATGAAAGAACTTTGGAGAAAGACTCTGAAATTCCTTTTTGTACACATTAGAAAAAGTAGGTGATTATTTTTAATTGACATTCTTTCTAATGAAAATTTTTATTAAAATTGGGAAAACTTGAAAAGGGATGTGTCTTAAGTCATCAACACTCAGAAGTTACATAAAAATAATGTCAACGTTTATTCTTAAAACTTGGAAGGGGGAGGGGAAGAGAAAATAATAAATCTTCAAAGTAACTTCAAAATGACAACTTTAAAATCAGTTTTCTCTTTCTACACAACTCTGAACCAGAGTAAAATCAGTACTGACAAGCCCATTAGTTTACAGAGGTCCATTTCATAAATACTTTACTGTGTTCACACTGATGTCTTTGCTTTAGAAAAAATGAGTCAAAAAAGACAAGAGTAAGGGGGGGAGGAATTCATTTCTGGGTAACAAACAGACTTAAATAAGTTATTATAGACCTCATTTAGAGCTATTTGATAATGTATTAATGATATCTCAGTTAATAGCTCTTTTAAACCATTAACACATAAATATTTCTGGGGCTGACCTCTAAGAAGGAAAAAACCATTTATGTGCAATAGCAGATGCTAGCAAAGGCTGAAGTAATTTTTCCTTAGTAAAATGGCACAGGTGCTATGTAAACAACTTAGAATATAATAAATGATATTACAGCAATCAGAGTAGCCCCCAGTGGAGAGGAGGAGTTATTCCATTTAGGCTGGGCAATATGGTTTATTTCCTTAACACAATTTTAAATTTTAAGATGATCACACTGCAATGATTTATTGTGATCCTCATAGACATTGCAATTATTGTAATAAAGATAACAGGGTATAGTTAGCTGAAAATAATTACTAAAATGTAATTTATTAATTAAAAAAATAGTTAAATAGAGCAAGAGAAATGTCCATATGATATATTCTTATGCTGATTATTATAGCAATGAGACCAAACAAAGGTACTTTGCACGTGTAATGGAAGGCTAATACTAACTTGACTAAAATAAATCACATTTTTAACATAGCACTTCTTTCAGCTGAGGCTCTGGTTGATACATTTGACAGCCCTGTACGTCTTTACCCTGACATACTGTTATTTGGAACTGTTTGTAACGTTCCCATTTTGCCTGCAAAAAGACATTTTAATTGAAAAATCATTTGCCCATAAAATTATCATCATCAATTTCCATTCTACAAAGGGACTGTATTGTGACCATAAAACAATTTGTAAGTGGATTCATTCTACCCAGTAAATCACTTTACATTATTCTGTGAACAAAACGATTAAAGCAGGTGAGCATTTTGCTGGCAAAGTAATTACATTGTTACACAGCCACACAGATACTTATAATAGCTAGTTCATTTATCTTGGTGACAGAACATCTATACTAAATGGACAGAATACATTTTATTTACTTGGTGCAATTAATTTAATTCACAAAATACATTTAAACTTAGTTTTTGTCATCAGGATATCTTTATCTATTTATTTAGCTTTGCTGTGGGACAAATGTAGGTTTGAGTATAAGTAATGATCAGAATGCATGAGTTTCAAGAAAAAAGGAAAATAAATAATCCAGTAGAAGTACATCACCTACACAGAACTTACATGCTTAAGTCAGGGGAAATCTACTAAGACCTGGTGCAACAATCTTCCCTTTGAGACTAACTCGGTAAGATGAGTTAGAAAGGGAAAACGACAACTAAATACTGAAGGTAACAGCCATGGGGGTTTCAGTATATCATAAACCACAATCTGAGTGACAGCTTGGTAGTTGGCTTGCTCACTGTGGTGACCAATACTGACCACGTATGTTGTCCCCTAACAAGCAGTAAGCCATGCACAGGTGCATCACAACCCACAAAAGTTGGCTGAAAGCTGCTTTTTACCAGAGAATAACAAAATAACCAATGGCCACTAACATAAATTCAGGCTGCAATTTCACCTACTGCTTCAGCAGCACTGAACAGCTTGTTCACACTCCCAGATTCTGGACTGTGTATCCAGCTCCTGGTGTTTAATCATAGATATAGATATACTTGACAACAGACAGACAAACATATAAATAACAGCTATAATTATTAATAATCAGCACTGCTAAATTTATGTTTCTTTAACATCACTAGGGGACTCCCCATCGTTGTGCATCTCTATGACTTTGATTCCATTAAACTTATTGTAGGGTAATCTATGTTTTCTGCATTGGAAAACACTTGCAAATATGTAAGCCTTGACACTTAAATCTGAGTTTCTCAGCTAGAGAAGATCTCAAGTCCATTTGCAGAAAATCTGCTGGTGTAGAAATAATAGGATTAAGAGATAAACCATCCAAAGAGATTCACCTCTTCTGTGTTCTGTAGTTTCAAGGTAAGAATAGTGAAATGGCTGTAACTCATTTCTAAATATGCAAAGAATGCCAAAATTTTAAAGAGATAGTCAGAAAAAAATTATTTACTGGAAAGCCAACTAATTCTGAGTCATAGTTCTACTGATGTTTGAATCTCAAAAAAACCCCACTACTACATAAGTGTACTGTGCTTTTTTGCAAAGGAAATGTACCACTTTGGGAGGTGAAAAAACATTTAAACCTCAAAAGTACAGTCAAGAGTTTATGTTATGAATGCAAATGAAGACCATACCATGTATTTGTTGACCAATATATTTTGAATGTTACTGCCACAAAGAATGAAATCATAGTGAGGTAAAGGCAACCAATCCCTATGAACAGGTTTTTAAGGCTAAGTAATTCATGCAGTCTCCTTAACAGATTTTATTTTATTGCATGGTCACCAGAAACTTAGATAATAAACATATACATAAGTAATCTAGCAAATGTCCTTCTTAATAAAGAAGCATGGAAAGCTATAGAATATGGAAGTACTTTAACTGCTATAACATTCTGGGGTTTTTAGACATAATATCGTTATGGTCTTAAGCCCTGACATAACTAAGACCCCTAGTTACAGACAGAGAACTTAAAACAGCAATTATTTCTCCAGAAAACAAAACATCAAAACCTGATTTTTTAAAATACAGACCATAGATATTTTGGACATAATATGTCCAAGTACCATGGTCTTGTGTGCTAATTTAGACAATCACAACATTCATATCTTTCCTTCTACCATGATTAAGTACAACATATTTAACAAAAAGGAACAAATGATAAAACATGGAAAAGATCTCCACACATACGCCCTTCCACTTCGAATCTCTTACCCCATAAGTGAAATCATGAGTAAGGAAAAAGAAACATAAGTACTTTTGCACTTCCCCACAAGCACCAGTCAAAATTTTTCAAGTTACCTAGGGGTTCTTAAAGGGTTTCCTTGTTTTGGCTTTTTTTTTTTTTTTTTTTTTTTTTTTTTTTTTTTTTTTTAAAGCAGGAGGGGTTGGAAGCAGCTAATAGCTATGTTTATTTGATGTTCAATAATAACAGCATATGTTTATTTGATGTTCAATTCTATTTTCTTATATATATCAGGAAAAAAAAGTGCTTATAGCAATATCATTGCTGTTAAAAGAACTCACAAACCACTTTCATGCCACAACTGAACAGCCCTTTGAAACTGACAGCAGCATTATAGCTCTCCAAACACACTCCATTCTCATTAAATGACTAATCTAAAACAAATCAACCAAAGCACACAAAGAACTGTGCAGAATACAAATGTTTTATTCCCAAAGTGAAACTCCAAGTAAATCACAGTCATAGCTCACTTCTGAACGACCATTCTTCAAAAATAATTTACTACAAAAAATAACAGCTGGAAAAATTAAGTGTTTTCTTTAATAGTATCAGATTGTTTCAAGCAATTACACAGGGAAATGAAGAACATACTTAATGAATGTCAATGACAACATCATAGAGCATGTCCAAAGGACAACAAAGCTTATGATGGGTTTGACACGTAAGTCTTATGAGGGATGGCTGAGGGAGCTGGGGGTGTTGAGCCTAGAAAAAAAAGAAGGCTGAAGGGAGACCCTGTCTCACTCTACAACTACCTTAACAGAAGGTTGTAAAGAGGTAGGGAATGGTCTGCTCAATGAAGGTTAAGGGATAGGACAAGATTAGGTTAACAGTTCTACTTTATGATCTTGGAGGTCTTTTCCAACCAAGGTAATTCTGTGATGATATAAACAACAATCTTTATTGATTGATATCTATTATTATTAGGGGAGGGAGAATAAAAAATTAAAAAGCAAATTTTCAAAACTTAAAGGAAGAATACTTCAACTCTCCCTTTATTTTAAATGTGGAATCTGAAGTTCTCTCATTCTGCTACTGACCTGCTGTAGAAACTTCCCAGGACAAGTCATTTCAGAACTCTCATTTCTCCATGGAGCAATGAACGATGTTTATCTTCACTCCTAAACTATTTTGAAATCCATAAAGTGAGTGACCAAACAGGATTTATAAATAATAGCGAGCCACAAAAATTACATAAATAAATGTCTAATGTTTTTGTCATATTTTTTTCTTGGAAAACTGCAGTAACATGAATCCTATTTGTGACAACTTTTCAAGGCACTCCATGAACACAATTTGTACTTTTATGTTTGTCTTGCAAATGAACAGCTCATCATAGCATTTATTATATTTCTAATTAAATAAATGTATTTTATTTAAATAATGAGGGAAGAAGGATATCAAGCCATGCCCTTGACCACCAAGTGAAGAAATATCAAGTAGTACTGCATGGGTTGCTTTCATGTAGATGCTCAGAAACTATTCCAAACCACAGTCTTTACAAAAATCACTTGGAACTTGCTCATTTAATCAGTTAATTAATTACAAAGAAAACAAACAGTGTTAGAGTTATGAAAAGCACAAGCACTCTTGGAGGGGCTTTCACAGGTAAATACAACACCTGGCACAGATCTTTTCAGCTCGTGGTTCCAAGAACTCAGATATGTTTTTGAAGAAGCAGAAACAATGTAAAAACCTATAATTGCAATGTCAGTCATGGTGTCCATACAGAATACCGACTATAGTAACATATCTTTCTTAATTTATTTCCATGGGCCTTTGGCAAAATAAAAAACTACAAAGCCAGCTGCAGAAGCACAGTGTCCTCTGCAGGGGAAATCGACTGAGATTTCTTACTCTTTCCATAACCAAAACTGAGCTAGTTCCATCAATCATTGTTGAAAAAAATGCCATTTCTCACAACATATATAAAATAGTAGGAGACAGAAGACCATTTTGGTGACACTGCTTCAGTGACTTCTTACAATTCCAACTTGACTAATAGCTCAATAGCCATTACTTAAGTGATCTTAAAATACTTTAATTCTTCATGCACACTGTCATTGAAAATGACCAATTGAACTATCTGTCAGAGTTAGCTAAAAGAGCTCTGAGCATAAATGTTCTTAATCTTTTTTCTTTTCTTTTTTACAGGATCAGAATTCGGCTACAAAATGTGCCAGCTGCAATTTAGAATGGAACAAAGATTGCAGCATAGGTCAATAGCTCACTTCAATTACTCGATGTGATCAATTTGACTGTACACCTGAAGAAGCTGCAGCTTTCTCTTCTAGGAAAATAAATATCTCATTCTAAACCAAGGTGCAAAGGAAAAAAACACCTCTACCCTGTGTCAATGCCCTCTCACAGCAACAGTTAGGGCAAGGGTGTATACATGAACTGAACAAAATAGGATACAACTCTCAGAGGCATTGAAAGGAATTTCCATTTGAATGTTAAATATTTGCGTGAAAAAAATTAACAAATGCATAGAAAAATGATAAAAAACACAAGTGTCATCCACTAATCACAAGGAACAATAAAAACTAGGTTTTTTATACAAATGAATTCACTTCACAAGTCATGTTCCTTATACATCTCTTCTCTGTTTTCAGGTAAGATAAATAAGAATGAAGTCTTTTTCAGATAGCAATTGTCTAATTCACACAGAAATATTCTTCTATATTTAATCCAGCTGGAATGGTTTTATGCTTATCTAACCAACATAATACTGAAATAACCCCACAGCAGTTATGTCATGAAGAGAAATCAACTGTCTTCATGAACACAACATTGCTGTGTACAAAATGTTCATTGCTGATGCAGGGCAAGCATCTTAGTTTTGGTTTGCTCTATGAAAAGGTTCAACATGCACTTAGAATAAAAGCTGAGCACATATCCAAGAGTGAAAATTAATCTTAGTAAAAAGGAGTAAGGGCAGGACAGAACACAGCTTGTTCTGAATCACTGAATCTGAAACACTGCAGAAAATACCATGGCTGCCAACAAGGTAAAAAAAAAAGGCAGAAAAAATTGATTGACTGTGGATTAGCTGTTTCCCTAAAAAGTATTCTCTCCTGTTAAGTTACACAGGCTGGCAATGCTTAAAAATCATAAATTATAAAGAGGACTTTTTCAGCTCAGAAGCTTTTTCAGCTTCTATGGATTCATAGATTTTTTATATTTCCAAAGCTACTAAATGGAGCAGACCTCCTGTTTGCTGGTTAAAATAAGGAAAAGCTACCACAATCATTTGGTTGAATTCAAAGCACTGCCACTCTGATCCCCCCTAAGGCTGCTTTCTAAAGATGGAAATAAATTATTTTTCCTCTTTGTTTGCTGTGCCAAGAAAAGATAACACAGCATATTCAGTTAACATTTTTCCCTGAAGCATGTTATCCCTCCAGGAGTGATACATGGGAATAGAACAGACACAGTGTTTCAAATTAATCTGGAATAGGATTAATCATGCACGAAATAGAAGTTAAAATGTAATATTTTTAAATAAAGATAGAGCTGTAGCAAAGTATAATTAAAATATTTTTCATAGCTACCATCTCTGTTGCCAACTTGTTTCCTTTTATCAGTTACCTTTCTCTGTTTTTTAATACCTGGACCATAATGTGTTACAGTACGAACCTACCATTTATTAAAGCCTAGCTAGAAATGCTTGAGCTTTTCCATAATCCTTCAGATTTTAGCAAAACTCAACGACTTCAATTGGATTTTGATCTGCACATAAGATCTGAATTACTTCAGAGCACCACATGGAGGACAGTGGACTACGGAGTGACAGGGAGCAGCACTGAGAGGGTAAGAACAGACCAGGTGGATAAAGGGAATGTTCTGGTGAGAGCTGCCAATAAATACTAAAGCTGAATTTCAGCTTTTCAGATTTATTTTGAGAAACTATAGGAAAGACGTACTAGAGAATATATATTCTCAAGAAGAAACCATTAATGGAAATATTGTGTAAGTGTAACCCTTGATGGAGCATCTGCTTTAAGTGGAATAAAGAATTGAGTCTATCTTTTCAGTGAAATTTCCATTCCAGTCAACCAAAATGTTTTAATCATGTTAAATTAAAGTAATACTATTAAAATTGTTATTTGTAAGCTTGATTTTTTACTAGAAATTCAGATAAGTTAAAATTAAATAAAGAAAAATAAAAAGGTTGGGTTTAAGTGCCTTTCATTGCCCTTTTTTCACCTCTGATCCTTTACTTTTACTTTGATAAAAATACAATTCTCTCGTGTTGTCCCTACAACGTGTTTTATACTAGATAGAATGAAATAGTAAGTATAAGGTTCTAGCAATATTATTTAAGTGAATTTCCTTGCATGCCTGACTGAACAGCTACCTCATTTATATACATTTTTTAGAAACTTCTTATATCCATTTTGCACTACTTTAAATTGTCAATGCAGTTAGTTCCTCCATGTAAAAATTATATTAGATACCATTATTTTCCATAATTGCCTTTTTTATTTAGCTCTCTTTAAATTTGACTTTAGTAATCACTACCTCCTCCTCCCCACTCCCCCTTTTTCCATTTCCAGCTCCAGTAATCTTGTTGAAATCTCACATGTAACTTGAATCATTACACAGTCAGATCTCAAGTGATTGAAAAGTATTAATAAAAGTATAAAAATCTGGCTCTTGAATACCAGGCTTCTCAATGCTTTGCAGATTTTCACAGTGAGAAATTCCACTGTGGAGATTTTAGGGGGGGCTACTGGTACTTTGTACTCCAAGAGCCATGGTGAGACTGTGACTTCTTCCTCTCTAAATGTTTATCTACCCTGTATGGGAATCACTGTCATCATCCTCCCAAAAGAAAATACACATCTCTCTACAGACTATGATCTTCTGTTACTTTCTTGAATTATAAGTATAGAACAAATGTAAGGTCTATCAATATCAAGGACTTCTGACATCAAACTTCACGCAGAGATCCCTTAACGATAAATACGTGGCCCTTAACAAGGCAAGAAACTCCTTAGTGAGCCTCTCATTCCTTGGTGTTTGAGGAGAATATAATTATACTGATCCTATTTTTTTTGCTTATTTCTGTTGGCTCTAAAGCTAAATCTAGGAAATCTTAACACCCATTAATCTCACTGCAAATAGAGAGCATACTTTCTAGACTAAAAATTATTCTTGACTGAATGTTGATGAAATAGCACACAGGGATTAGAAATGTGTTGAAACAAATCCCTGTTAACCAGAGTAAATGTACACGTACTAGTTTGCACTATTTGCCAAAATCTAATTTGAAGCACCTGCAAACACCACGCACCAAGCAGCTGCAAAATAAAAGTGGGGTGATGTGGATGGTCAGTCTTTTTCAGAAGCTTCATTTGAAGTTTTAAAGTAAATACTTATGACAATATGAAAAATGGTGCTAGGCATGGGACAAATAATTTATTTTTCAGTGTGAAGTTAAAAATGAAACAAGACTATGAGCAACTCATTTCAAGCTAATTCGCCTGAAAAGGAGTCTGTTTTCAGTGAGTTGAGAAGCTTTCATTCAGGTCTTTTTATATCTGAGTAGCCTATTATCTGTTACTGAATTTAGCTCAGGTTCTAATTAAAACAGTGGATTCAAACAAGCAATTAAACATTTTATTTTAAGAAGTCTGAACCTAGTTTGAATCTTTTATTTTGAAGTTCGACTATTTCTGTTTTTCCAAACAGTGAATCTTCACCCAGTTCCAGCTGAATTCATGAATATTTGTCACTGACAAAACATGTCATGTTTGCACAGTCACTCAGCCCAACCAAGTGTTTCTCTTGCAGAAATCAGATCTCTTTATCATGTTTCAATTCGTGTAATCAAAGCCCCACCACAACCATATCTGAAACATCACACTCAAAACAGCTACATGGCAGTTATCTACCAAACAGCACTGACAGTAATTGAGTGATTTCTACTAGCTGAAAATAATCATTCTCTATTTCAAAAAAAGCTTTCAGCTTTCAAAATAAGTAAAAGTTATCTGAATTTTATAATAGCTGCCATTTGTTAAGACTTGAGTACCAAAGGTCACTTCAGCATGCTCTTACTAGCATGCAGAAATATAACAAGCAAGTAATAAAGATCCTTGAGAGAAATTTGCATTAATCCAGCTGGATCAAAATAATAAACAGGTAGTAACTTAAAATTAGCTATAAGCTTTTCCAATAATAGAAATAAGCACGTACAAAAGAAAAAGAATATACAACCTTGATCAACTGCTACCATACAGACTCCAGTGCCTAATCTCAAGAAGAATTCCAAGAATAAATCCACAAAATACTTTTCAGTGTGTGAAAAGGGAAATTTTAATGGACAGATGAAGACAAATCCTGTATCAAAAAATAAGAATGAAGATAGGTGATTCAAAAAAAGAAAGAAGTATGCCTGCCTCGTCCTAATGGATCCACTTTTAAAGCCTATTGAGAACATTTTTTTCATCACAAACCCAAGATATTGAAACTGAAGCTTTTGCAGAAAGTTTTGTGAAAAGAGTAACAGACACTGACCCCAGCCCAGCCCTCTTTCAGGAGCTTATGTGAGAAGCCTACTTTAAAACTTGTGTATTGGCTCATTTAGTAGTTCAGGCAGTAGACAACTGCACAGTGAGGTTATTGCTTGTTGCCTTCTGTCTTCCTCTCAGTTTAGCTCAAGATTCAGTCAACTAAACAATTCAGCATGCTTGAATGCATGTCTATTTCTGCAAAGGTGCACAAACATTCAACATCTTGGAAATTATCTGCCAATTTCAATCAAAGATAACTAGATCAGCATCTCAAAAGTAGTGACATTCTTAGAAATTTTATTAAAGACTGCAATGTGAACCCAGCTCAGATTATACTACAGAGAGAGGATTATGCACATCCTAGCTACAGGAAAAACTTTAATCAGCATTTGCTGATCTGCCTTTTTAGATAAGAGAATCCAATCATGAATTGGAAACCAAGACTCATTACTCCCACTGTTTTCATAATTAATTGCTTGTGAAAAAGTTAATAAGGTTTACTTCTTTAATGTAGCCCAGAAATGTCAGAACACTAACATGGTCTAAGAAATGGAAATTACTTGTTACAGATAATTCTGCTGATGATTAAGCCATAGTGCTTTTTGTTAGCACATTTAAACTTCCCTTCCTGAAAATGGCAAATTACAAACAATTCATGCCCAGGGTGGTTTTAAATCATAAAAAACTTCAATATTGTTTTAAATTATTAACTATGCCCTTGGACAAGTAATAGAAATAAGTAAAACTTAAGCATAAATGGAAACATAAACAGTCAAAACAGCCAAGAAATTTAGTCACCTTTTCCTCTTATTTTCTTTTTTTATGTTTTTAATCAGAAGTCACTTTTCAATATTGATTATTTCAAAAGTATGTGTAATTTCAATGAGGATAGCTACAGTTTCATTTACAACCATTTAGAGTATCCCAAATGAAAACAATTTTAAAAAATTAAATTAAATTTTCTGAAATGTCAGCCTTCTCCCATTTCTAATTCATGGACCATAGACTGAAAATTACCATCAGTATGCAGTTCGAGATAAGCAGCCTCATTAATCTACCATTAATTTTGTTTTTCAGTAAAAATTATTTAAAAGAAACTTTCAGATTAAGAGAATCTATTTGTACACCATCTGCAGCTTTTTTTTCTGTACAATTACACTGGTAATCCATCCTCAGAGCTGTCCAATGATGCAGGACCCAGAACCACCAAACCACCCCTGCATGAGATCTCTTATCATACCACTCAAATTACACTTTCTCAATGAACCATTTTTACACTAGCTGCAGTTTTAGCATCAGACATCTTAACACACAGAGGATTTAAGAAGTTACTTTCTTCTGAAATACTACAGTGTTTTGAGAGGTCTCTCATGTCATCCTGTATTTGATCAACTTTCCACCAGCTTTAGCAGAAACTAAGGCTTGACATCTATTTGTACCCATGTTCTCTGAGTATACAACTGAATGCTATCTTTGGGTTGAGAATGCTAAAATCATGAAAATTATTTGAGAGCTTCATTCTCTGAGTTTAGTCAAATCACACGTGTAAACAAAGCTTTCTGGGGGTTACATTTTGTTGGAAATAGCTCTCTCTTCTCAGATAAGCTACATCTAAGGGAATGCTGCTGTATTTTCAAAATGAGCATAAAAGAACCTTAGAAGACATGGGCTGTCAGCCCTGACACTCATTTGTTTCCTTAAGTGCAGTCACTTCACTCGTGCAATAGCACTGCCTCAGAACAGCAGCCCAGCAGATCACTATTTATTCCAAAATGTAGTCTTACAGATAAATCCTTTAGAAGAAGGAATTTCTTCTTTTGGGTCTTTGAAAGTACTCTTCACTGTACAAGCCATTCTTCTGTATGCACAGAGACCTCCATGAGGTGTTAAAACCCATAAGATGTTACCTCATCCTCAATAGCCCCTACCAGGGACTGAGCTGAGCCTGCACATGTAGCATGAACTTCCCAATACCCATCAGAACTTTACCAACCTCACAGGATCCTTTCCAGCACCTTAATCAATTCTGCTCCCAGCTGACAAAAAGAAGCTATCCTAAACAAGAAATGAACATGTTTCTTCCTCAAAAATCAAGATAAAAATCTCATTCAACTTTAAAATTGTCTCCATGGTACATTTAGTTTTTCTACCTATTGAAACAGAACACATTCTTTAGTGGATAATTATCAGAATCCACATATTCACCCACTACCTATAAGCATGATCATGATGCCCAAATATCTTCAAATTTTTCATTTTAGAGAAAAAAAAAAATCTCATAGTTAATCATAGCTCAATTTGGTGAAAACAGTTAAAATAATATTCTTATATTGATATTGAAAGGTAAGTGTCCATAGGAACAGTTACAACATAAATTAGGGCTTGTGAATAGGTAAATTGTACTTCCATAAAACTTTATACTGTAAGTATCTCTTGACTTTTTCATTGTTTGAATAAATGAGTACAAGACAAGGGCTTTTGAGAGGTTGCTGATTAAAGTGCCCTTTATTGTTAAAAGCGTAATTAAGTAATACTTGAATTTATAACTCTCTTCAGGGAGTCCACACTCCTAAAGAAATTAGAAAATGGCACAGCCAGAAAGCCATCTAGTTAATAATACTTTTTAATTATCACAGCTAGCCTGTGTGGCATTCCCATTTGCAAGGTTTCATTTTATTTAAAGAAATTAAAGTGCAGATCAAGTCACAAAACTCTCCTCTCATGCATTGTCCAAAGTCTATTAAACAAAATATAATTTAAAATCAGCATGGAGTTATAAATAGCCTACTGTTTGGAATAGCCTGTCAGTCTGTTCCCAATTATATATGTTTAGCTAACAACTCTCTAATTAGCACTCACTTCTGGCGGCACAGCTCCTAAAATGTTTACATTGGAAGTCACAAATTACTGTCTAATCATGTTGACTACATTATTTTGCATAAAACAAATAAAATATCTGCCCCTGTTATAAAAACTGAATGTGTTGTCATCATTGCATGACTATGAGAAACACCACTGATATTCCAGGACTTAGAAAAAAGAACATTTAATTAAAACACTTAAAAGCACCATAGAAACTTCACTGCATTGAGTAAGATCACATTTATTAAGAGAGTGCCTCACTTCTGAAAAGTATTTTACTTAGAAAAGCCAAATAGAATGCACAACTCCCTTGAATCTGAAGATTGTTTTTCAAAGATGCATGCTGTCAAAATTCCAGCTACAGTCCTTGGGAATTCTGCATGAAGCATTGCTGAGCAGCAGTGAGAGGTCAGGCTGGTGAAGAAGCAGTGAGTGGGTAAAGTGGAACACATCAGGGTAGTGAGGCAAATGATGTATAACCCAGAGAAAACAACATTCTTGTAAACAGCCCTCCCAAGTCATTGAAACTCAAAACAAAGCTAAAGACAGTCTAAAGATACAGGACTTTAAAACTTCTCCATTCCAACAGCTAAGCCAGAGACATCCAATTTCTTTTCCCTCAAACTCTAGACTACACTGCTACATCAGAACTGTAGATCAAAACCAAAATTAAACTATCACTGTAAAGCCCCTATCTCTCAGGAATGAAGTGTTCAGCATCTAAAGAAGGGCATTTCAAATAAAGCAGCAGTTTTCTCCTTCATAACTGTGCTAATGTAACTTATGCGTGAAATTATTTTTACATCAATTATCATGAAGTGGCCTCCAAGTTTCCAAAACCAAAACATCTGGATGAATTCTCAGTCTTTGGAAAAAAAATGTGTATTTATGTTTTCAATTTTGTTATTTGAGATGCATAAACTTTCTATACTGTCAGATCTGACAACACTGCTTTTTCAGACACTCTCAGTGCTAGAAGCCTAATTATTTCAGTAGTAGCTGCATTACAGAAATAAGAAAACCCCATCCTGTGTCCCTACAGGCTGACACAGAAAAGCTCAGAAGTCACCCAGGTTTGTCAAACATTTTCTCTAATAATAGTTGATCTCCACTTGTGAAATATTCTCTCTTCAGAAAAATAAGACAAACACAAAATAGCAGTTACCATTTCCTCCAGGGCCCCAAACTATTTTTTTTTAAAATACATCCTCCCATCTCAATAGCCTAATTAATAATCTGTTCCCTCAGCTGACCTGTTTGGTGAGCTCTCTTTACCAGTACTGAACTATTTACTGGGCTGCAATTTTCAATTTACAGATGATACTTCATTATATTAAAAATCAACTCCCTAAACACTTCCCTATCATTCAGAAAATTGCCTGTCACACATAATTACATTAATTTAGCTTAACATTCAGCAAAAATGTACATGTTGGTAACAATGAAAGCAAATGTATGGAGCAAGTGACCTTGCTTCTGTCAAAGAATATATTGGTACATTCAGCATTTGGTAGGAATGACCTTTACATACAACTAACTGGCTGACTTCACTACAGAGAGAGACAGAGTATTTCCACTAGAGCTAAGTTTATTAGGGAAAAATAGTTCCCACACTTTGCTTTCCTGTCTTCCAAAAGAGAGACAAGTCAGGCAGGACCACAGGAAATCACCCGTTCCTGCCAGCTCAGTGGCTTTTTGTGCAAAAGACTACATTACATATAAGAGTTGGAGATGCCCATATGAATGTAACCTTTGATGTTCAGCTCCCAAAATATCCTATCACCAGATTTCCAGGCAGAGGTTTCCCATTTGATAGAGTTTTCAGTTCTTTGGATTTCAGCTAGAGTGTGAAGTCCTATGAATTACCTCATAGAGAAGACCACAGTTGTTACCTTCAGTTGTTTTTTTTCTGAATGATTCTGCTTGCTTTCTTGATCACTTTCTCCAAATCTTTCCTTACTTCTTGAACAGGATAATGCAAATCCTAGATCAGAAGTCCCTTCTGCTCTGAGTTATTTCCTACCAGAAAAATTTACTAATCACAACTTCAGAATAAAGGAATTATTTTTACCTACCTCATCAGTCCAAGGCAGTGAGGAGAGCTAAAAAAACAAAACCAAAAAACCACAAAGAAAACAAATTAAAAAAACACCCAAAACCCCAAAGGAAATACCCATGTGTTTACAAAGCCATAAAGTTTATATTAGATATTAAAACCCTAAAAAATAAAGATTATATAATAATTAATGCAGCACTAAATTAAAAAACATTAATAATTAAAAGAACATTGGTGTAGCTATTTTACAGAACCTCAAATTCCATGAGCAAATCATAAGGACATAAAAATTGAACACAGACATTTCAGACTTCGACCTATTGAACTGGGGCACCATCCAATCACCAAGGAAAAAGAAAAAAATGCACTTCCACTTCTCGTTCAACTGTTTCTTAATTACTTTGTGCACATCACAGAAATCCCATGAGCTCTATCATGCCTCACCTGAAACTTGAAATGCCAAATTCCTCACTTCAAAGATCACTCAAGATGTCCGGTTTAGCAGCAAAGGCTCTCCCTCAATAATGTACATGGAGTTTAAACTACAAGGTTACCTCTCCCTCAGCTACAAAACTCAATTCTGTCCACAGAAGCCCAACATTTATTTGCTACACAATCATACAGGCTATTTAGTATTATTTCAACAGATGCACAACTACAAAACTAGTACTCTCCAGAAAAAGATTTAGTTTGCCTCTATGAAGATGACAAACCCACCTCTTCATAACACAAATACATTACTAGCATTATGTTTCCTCAAGTTGCACTGGAACTGACAACACAACAGTTTAAACCCATGATATGGTTCACTAATTTTTTATTTCTTTTCTTCTTTGCACTTGTGACACAATTCTCCCTGCCCTTGTGACAGGTCTCAGTGACATTCAGATGTGTCACATCAAGAAGAGAGACTTAGATAAGCATAGAAAATTAAATGTAAGCAGTTTCTCTGGTGCTCCTTCATGCAGAGTGGTTACCTTGTTATTGAGGTGCAAATTTAGAAGAAATTGGAAAAAAGAAAGATCCTTCTCTTACAGGATGTGTACAAAAACTCCAGAGTGTCAAAAGCAAAGCTTTCAAAGCTACAGATGACCTTACAGACATTCCCAGTGACTGTCTCAAGGATGGTATGGTTGCTGCTGTTAAAAACCTTTTTACCCACCATTATTGTAACTTTGATGAAAACTTTTGTTTGAATAACTGTTTTCCATAGTCAAAAAGTGCAAGTAAATTTGTAGGCTTCTATCTATTTTCATTTTAATTAAGTTACTCCAATTTGCATTCAAATTGATTTTTTTAAATGGTAAATATTTTATATTAACTGTGAATAATTTTTAATCACATTACTATCAATAGAATTTAATACTTGAAGGACAAAAGTTATGCACTTCATTGGGTTAAGAATAAAACTTCCTTTGGTTTATGGATTATTGAATTTTACTTGAATTCAGAGCAATAACAGCTGATTTCAATGAATTAATTCCCAGTGTAAGAGGCCTGCAAGTTGATGAATGAAGCAGAAATAGAATAGTATTTAGGGAAGCTTCATAACTTCCTTGCCACCAAAAGGTTTTCCTTTGTCTAGCTACTTTGAGTACCTCTTATCATCTGATTGAAATACGTTTCTTTAAATAAGGCAATACACTTCACTGTTGCAACTACTGCATGCAAGGCAAAGCGAAAGAGCAAGAACAGCCATCTCCATGCAGAGCTGGCTTGCTGACTGAGTTAAAGAAGGTTTGACACAAGCTTCAGTGGTTGTATTACAGCAAAGTCTGACTCATGAAGTCTTCAGGTCTGGACAGAGCCTGTTTGGACAGACAAGCTGATGCTCAGTGGAGCTACAGCAATGAAAGCATGAAATACTACCTACAGTTGAGCTACTGTTGCCTAGTCTCAAAATACATAAACTTGGAAAAAACAATTTCACAGAAAAGGTTGCTTAAAGGAGTAAAGAAATTCTGCTTTAAAATAACTGTGTATACACAGGTACTAAATAAACAGCTATGCATCATATAAGTAATGGAAGAGAAAGACTATGAAAGACTAGGTCCCTATGAAGGTAAGTTTGAACATCTATAATTAGAACCCTAGTCTGGTAAAAATTTCTGATGCCTCAACTGTGCTTCATTTAATACTTAAGAAACATGGAGTATTTCACTCACAAAACTCTTAAGAGGAAAATGAAAAAAATTTCTGATTAATTCTTCTGGAACTACAATAACGAAACATAGAATTCTCTAATAAAAATAATCACAGAAGCTGCTGAAGTATTTAAGACA